>NW_024609087.1:2500-5000 GCF_018296145.1 Oncorhynchus tshawytscha | reverse complement strand
ACTGGGACACACAATATTTAACATAAAACTCCCTTACAGCCAGTTACGCATACCTAACAAGTATTTCATAGAAAACACCCTTATTCTCACTGGGACACACAATATTTAACATAAAACACCCTTATTCTCACTGGGACACACAATATTTAACATAAAACACCCTTATTCTCACTGGGACACACAATATTTAACATAAAACACCCTTATTCTCACTGGGACACACACTATTTAACATAAAACACCCTTATTCTCACTGGGACACACAATATTTAACATAAAACTCCCTTATTCTCACTGGGACACACAATATTTAACATAAAACACCCTTATTCTCACTGGGACACACAATATTTAACATAAAACACCCTTATTCTCACTGGGACACACAATATTTAACATAAAACACCCTTATTCTCACTGGGACACACAATATTTAACATAAAACTCCCTTATTCTCACTGGGACACACAATATTTAACATAAAACACCCTTATTCTCACTGGGACACACAATATTTAACATAAAACACCCTTATTCTCACTGGGACACACACTATTTAACATAAAACACCCTTATTCTCACTGGGACACACAATATTTAACATAAAACACCCTTATTCTCACTGGGACACACAATATTTAACATAAAACACCCTTATTTCTCACTGGGACACACAATATTTAACATAAAACACCCTTATTCTCACTGGGACACACACTATTTAACATAAAACACCCTTATTCTTACTGGGACACACAATATTTAACATAAAACTCCCTTACAGCCAGTTACGCATACCTAACAAGTATTTCATAGAAAACACCCTTATTCTCACTGGGACACACAATATTTAACATAAAACACCCTTATTCTCACTGGGACACACAATATTTAACATAAAACACCCTTATTCTCACTGGGACACACAATATTTAACATAAAACTCCCTTATTCTCACTGGGACACACAATATTTAACATAAAACACCCTTATTCTCACTGGGACACACAATATTTAACATAAAACACCCTTATTCTCACTGGGACACACAATATTTAACATAAAACTCCCTTATTCTCACTGGGACACACAATATTTAACATAAAACACCCTTATTCTCACTGGGACACACAATATTTAACATAAAACACCCTTATTCTCACTGGGACACACAATATTTAACATAAAACACCCTTATTCTCACTGGGACACACACTATTTAACATAAAACACCCTTATTCTCACTGGGACACACAATATTTAACATAAAACACCCTTATTCTCACTGGGACACACACTATTTAACATAAAACACCCTTATTCTTACTGGGACACACAGTATTTAACATAAAACTCCCTTACAGCCAGTTACGCATACCTAACAAGTATTTCATAGAAAACACCCTTATTCTCACTGGGACACACAATATTTAACATAAAACACCCTTATTCTCACTGGGACACACAATATTTAACATAAAACACCCTTATTCTCACTGGGACACACAATATTTAACATAAAACACCCTTATTCTCACTGGGACACACAATATTTAACATAAAACACCCTTATTCTCACTGGGACACACAATATTTAACATAAGAAAGTATTTAATATAAAACATAAAACAGTATTTTCAACAAATCTCTTCAATAGGGGTGAATGTCTCATAGTTAGACTATTGGTACCTGTTGTCTCATAGTTAGACTAGTGGTACCTGTTGTCTCATAGTTAGACTATTGGTACTTGTCTCATAGTTAGACTAGTGGTACCTGTTGTCTCATAGTTAGACTATTGGTACCTGTTGTCTCATAGTTAGACTAGTGGTACCTGTTGTCTCATAGTTAGACTAGTGGTACCTGTTGTCTCATATTTAGACTATTGGTACCTGTTGTCTCATAGTTAGACTATTGGTACCTGTTGTCTCATAGTTAGACTAGTGGTACCTGTTGTCTCATAGTTAGACTAGTGGTACCTGTTGTCTCATAGTTAGACTATTGGTACCTGTTGTCTCATAGTTAGACTAGTGGTACCTGTTGTCTCATAGTTAGACTACTGGTACTTGTCTCAAGTTGTTATGGAGTTGGGGGGGGGGTTGTTCTGTACAGGGGATAGATCTGTGCCCTATTGGCAACATCAACTCGGAGTGGAAGGCTGAGAGCGGGGTCATGTAACGTCAACAACAACCACAAAAAAGTTTCGGGTGGGCGATGTATGGAGAATCCACGCTATACTCAAAGGGTGACAATCATCGCTCTTTGACAACCTACAGTGTTGTTTATATCACGTAATAAATCCTGTTAATGGGATCTATCTAACTGTTATTACACGAAATAACCAAAATAGTGTAATGTCTACATCTACTTGTCACGGGCGTCGTAAGAGGCGGACCAAGGTGCAGCGTGGTGAGCGTACATATTCCTTTTTTATTTGAGTGTCGCCAACAAAAAACAAAAAACAATAAACGACAAACAATAAACAATAAACAATAAATGATAA
>NW_024609086.1:87500-90000 GCF_018296145.1 Oncorhynchus tshawytscha | reverse complement strand
CCTGACATGTAGCTGGTCTGTGTGTGTGTGTACCTGACATGTAGCTGGTCTGTGTGTGTGTGTGTACCTGACATGTAGCTGGTCTGTGTGTGTGTGTGTACCTGACATGTAGCTGGTGTGTGTGTGTGTGTGTGACATGTGTGCTGTGTGTGTGTGTACCTGTGTGTGTGTGTGTACCTGACATGTAGCTGGTGTGTGTGTGTGTGTGTGTGTGTGTACCTGACATGTAGCTGTGTGTGTACCTGACATGTAGCTGGTGTGTGTGTGTGTGTGTGACATGTAGCTGGCGTGTGTGTGTACCTGACATGTGCTGTGTGTGTGTACCTGACATGTAGCTGGCGTGTGTGTGTGTGTGTGTGTGTGTGTGTACCTGACATGTAACTGCTGTGTGTGTGTGTGTGTGACATGTGTGTGTGTGTGTTTGTACCTGACACCTGACATGTAGCTGGTGTGTGTGTGTGTGTGTGTACCTGACATGTAGCTGGCGTGTGTGTACACCTGACATGTAGCTGTGTGTGTGTGTACCTGACATGTAGCTGGCGTGTGTGTGTGTGTGTGTGTGTGTGTGTGTGTGTGTGTACCTGACATGTAGCTGACATGTGTGTGTGTGTGTGTACCTGACATGTAGCTGGTGTGTGTGTGTGTGTGTGTGTGTACCTGACATGTACCTGACATGTGCTGTGTGTGTGTGTGTGTGTACCTGACATGTAGCTGGCTGTGTGTGTGTGTGTACCTGACATGTAGCTGGCGTGTGTGTGTGTGTGTGTGGTGTGTACCTGACATGTAGCTGGCATGTGTGTGTACCTGACATGTAGCTGGTGTGTGTGTGTGTGTGTGTGTGTACCTGACATGTAGCTGATGTGTGTGTGTGTGTGTGTACCTGACATGTGATGTGTGTGTGTGTGTGTGTGCCTGACATGTAGCTGGCCTGACATGTAGCTGTGTGTGTGTGTGTGTGTGTGTACCTGACATGTAGCTGGCGTGTGTGTGTGTGTGTGTGTGTGCCTGACATGTAGCTGGCGTGTGTGTGTACCTGACATGTAGCTGGCGTGTGTGTGTGTGTGCCTGACATGTAGCTGACCTGACATGTAGCTGGCTGTGTGTGTGTGTGTGCCTGACATGTACTGGCTGACATGTAGCTGGCGTGTGTGTGTGACATGTGCTGGTGTGTGTGTGTGTGTGCCTGACATGTAGCTGGCGTGTGTGTACCTGACATGTAGCTGGCGTGTGTGTGTGACATGTAGCTGGCTTGTGTGTGTGTGTGCCTGACATGTAGCTGGCTTGTGTGTGTGTGTACCTGACATGTAGCTGGCTTGTGTGTGTGTGTGCCTGACATGTAGCTGGCTTGTGTGTGTGTGTGCCTGACATGTAGCTGGCGTGTGTGTGTGTACCTGACATGTAGCTGGTGTGTGTGTGTGTGTACCTGACATGTAGCTGGCGTGTGTGTGTGTGTGTGTGTGTGTACCTGACATGTAGCTGGCGTGTGTGTGTGTGTATCTGCCATGTAGCCGGCGTGTGTGTGTGTGTACCTGACATGTAGCTGGCGTGTGTGTGTGTGTGTGTGCCATGTAGCCGGCGTGTGTGTGTGGGTGTGTGTATCTGACATGTAGCTGGCGTGTGTGTGTGTACCTGACATGTAGCTGGTGTGTGTGTGTGTGTGTGTGTGTGTACCTGACATGTAGCTGGCGTGTGTGTGGGTGTGTGCGTGTACCTGACATGTACCTGGGTGTGTGTGTGTGTGTGTGTACCTGACATGTAGCTGGCGTGTGTGTGTGTGTACACCTGACATGTAGCTGGCGTGTGTGTGTGTACCTGACATGTAGCTGGCGTGTGTGTGTGTACCTGACATGTAGCTGGTCTGTGTGTGTGTGTGTGTGTGTACCTGACATGGATATCTGGTCTGTGTGTGTGTGTGTGTGTACCTGACATGTATCTGGTCTGTGTGTGTGTGTACCTGACATGTAGCTGGCGTGTGTGTGTGTGTGTGTGTGTACCTGACATGTAGCTGGTGTGTGTGTGTGTGTGTGTGTACCTGACATGTAGCTGGTCTGTGTGTGTGTGTGTGTGTGTACCTGACATGTAGTTGGTCTGTGTGTGTGTGTGTACCTGACATGTAGCTGGTCTGTGTGTTTGTGTGTGTGACATGTAGCTGGTATGTGTGTACCTGACATGTAGCTGGTCTCTGTGTGTGTGTGTGTGTGTGTACCTGACATTTAGCTGGTGTGTGTGTGTGTGTGTGTACCTGACATGGAGCTGGTGTGTGTGTACCTGACATGTAGCTGGTGTGTGTGTGTGTGTGACATGTGCTGGTGTGTGTGTGTGTACCTGACATGTAGCTGGCGTGTGTGTGTGTGTGTGTGTGTGCCTGACATGTGCTGGCGTGTGTGTGTACCTGACATGTAGCTGGCGTGTGTGTGTACTGACATGTGCTGGCGTGTGTGTGTGTGTGTGTGTGTACCTGACATGTGGCCGGCGTGTGTGTGTGTGTGTGTGTACCTGA
>NW_024609086.1:0-57500 GCF_018296145.1 Oncorhynchus tshawytscha | reverse complement strand
GTACCTGACATGTAGCTGGCGTGTGTGTGTGTACCTGACATGTAGCTGGCGTGTGTGTGTGTGTGTGTGTGTACCTGACATGTAGCTGGCGTGTGTGTGTGTACCTGACATGTAGCTAGCGTGTGTGTGTGTGTGTACCTGACATGTAGCTGGCGTGTGTGTGTGTGTGTACCTGACATGTAGCTGGCGTGTGTGTGTGTACCTGACATGTAGCTGGCGTGTGTGTGTGTACCTGACATGTACCCGGCGTGTGTGTGTGTGTACCTGACATGTACCCGGCGTGTGTGTGTGTGTGTGTACCTGACATGTAGCTGGCGTGTGTGTGTTTGTACCTGACATGTAGCTGGTGTGAGTGTGTGTGTGTGTGTGTGTGTACCTGACATGTAGCTGGCGTTTGTGTGTGTGTACCTGACATGTACCTGACATGTAGCTGGCGTGTGTGTGTGTGTGTGTGTGTGTGGGTGTGTGTACCTGACATGTAGCTGGTGTGTGTGTGTGTGTGTGTGTGTGTACCTGACATGTAGCTGGTGTGTGTGTGTGTACCTGACATGTAGCTGGTGTGTGTGTGTGTGTGTGTACCTGACATGTAGCTGGCGTGTGTGTGTGTGTGTACCTGACATGTAGCTGGCGTGTGTGTGTGTGTGTGTACCTGACATGTAGCTGGCGTGTGTGTGTGTGTGTACCTGACATGTAGCTGGCGTGTGTGTGTGTGTGTGTACCTGACATGTAGCTGGCGTGTGTGTGTGTGTGTGTGTGTGTGTACCTGACATGTAGCTGGCGTGTGTGTGTGTGTGTGTGTGTGTGTACCTGACATGTAGCTGGCGTGTGTGTGTGTGTGTGTGTGTGTGTGTGTGTGTGTGTGTGTGTGTACCTGACATGTAGCTGGCGTGTGTGTGTGTGTGTACCTGACATGTAGCTGGCGTGTGTGTGTGTGTGTACCTGACATGTAGCTGGCGTGTGTGTACCTGACATGTAGCTGTGTGTGTGTGTGTGTGTGTGTACCTGACATGTAGCTGGCGTGTGTGTGTGTGTGTACCTGACATGTGCTGTGTGTGTGTGACATGTGGCGTGTGTGTACCTGACATGTAGCTGGCGTGTGTGTGTGTACCTGACATGTAGCTGGCGTGTGTGTGTGTACCTGACATGTAGCTGGCGTGTGTGTGTGTACCTGACATGTAGCTGGCGTGTGTGTGTGTACCTGACATGTAGCTGGCGTGTGTGTGTGTGTGTGTACCTGACATGTAGCTGGCGTGTGTGTGTGTGTGTACCTGACATGTAGCTGGCGTGTGTGTGTGTGTGTGTACCTGACATGTAGCTGGCGTGTGTGTGTGTGTGTGTGTGTACCTGACATGTAGCTGGCGTGTGTGTGTGTGTACCTGACATGTAGCTGGCGTGTGTGTGTGTGTACCTGACATGTAGCTGGCGTGTGTGTGTGTGTGTACCTGCCATGTAGCTGGCGTGTGTGTGTGTGTGTGTGTACCTGACATGTAGCTGGCGTGTGTGTGTGTGTGTGTACCTGACATGTAGCTGGCGTGTGTGTACCTGACATGTAGCTGGCGTGTGTGTGTGTGTGTGTGTGTGTGTGTGTGTGTGTACCTGGGTACGTCCATATCCACAGTGTAACAGCCGTAGCAGAAGACGATAATCCCAACCATAGAGGCTGGTATGAGCAGCTGAGTGTAGACGCCCAGCCAGGCGAAGTACAGACCGATCTTCTCCCCAAAGTACTTCCTGTAAGTCAGATGTCATCAGCAGTCAGATGTGTGATCCTTAATATAATGCAGCATTGTAATATTGTAATGTACTAATAGAGACTGGTGCTGATACCTGATGAGGCTGCTGTTAGGGTTTGGGTTCACTAGTAATAATGAGCGATGATAATGTAGAAATAATCTACTAATGTTGGTAACTAATGAGGGGGCAGCAGGTAGCCTAGCGATTAAGAGCGTTGGGCAAGTAACCGAAAGGTCGCTGGTTTGAAGCCCTGAGGCGACCAGGCGATAATTATTTTTATATATATATATTTTTTTAAATCGGTCAATGTGCCCATGAGCAAGACACGTAACCCTAATTGTTCCTGTAAATTGCTCTGTAAAAAGTTATGACAATGTAATAATAATGGTATATGTAGTAATAATAGTAGTGTTGGTACCTGATAATGTAATGCAGTAATAATGCAATGATTATACCTGATGATAATGTAGTAATAGCATAGTAATGTTAGTATCTGATAATGTAATGTAATGATAATGTAATGTAGTAATAGCATATTAATGTTGTTATCTGATAATGTAATGCAGTAATAATGTAATGTTGATACCTGATGATAATGTAATTTAGTGATAGCATAGTAATGTGGGTATCTGATAATGTAATGTAGTAATAGCATAGTAATGTTGTTATCTGATATGTAATGTAGTAATAACAGTAATATGGTAACATTGTAGTAATGCTGGTACCTGATGATATTGCAATAATAATGTATGTAACTAATGATGTAATGATAATGCAGGTACCCGATGATAATGCAATGATAATGTAGGTACCTGATGATGTAACAATAATGTGGACACCTGGTGATAATGTAATGAAATAACAATGTAATGTTGGTACCGGATGATAATGTAATATAGTTGTGGTAATGTGGACATCTGATAATGTCATGTTGTTATAACATAGTATTGTTGGTAATGTGGTATTAATGTAGTAATGCCGACACCCAATGATAATGTTATGTAGTAATCATGTAGTAATGTTGATACCTGATGAGGTCCACAGGTTGGTATTTGTAGAAGGCTCCATATCTGGCCCACTCATCATGCAGCAGCTTAGACAGAACAGTCATCAGAGTAGAGTTCAGTACAGACATCAGAGTAGAGTTCAGTACAGACATCAGAGTAGAGTACAGTACAGTCATCAGAGTAGAGTTCAGTACAGACATCAGAGTAGAGTTCAGTACAGACATCAGAGTAGAGTACAGTCCAGACATCAGAGTAGAGTACAGACATCAGAGTAGAGTACAGTCCAGTCATCAGAGTAGAGTTCAGTACAGACATCAGAGTAGAGTTCAGTACAGACATCAGAGTAGAGTAGAGTCCAGACATCAGAGTAGAGTAGAGTCCAGACATCAGAGTAGAGTACAGTACAGTCATCAGAGTAGAGTACAGACATCAGAGTAGAGTACAGTACAGTCATCAGAGTAGAGTACAGTACAGTCATCAGAGTAGAGTTCAGTACAGACATCAGAGTAGAGTACAGTCCAGACATCAGAGTAGAGTACAGACATCAGAGTAGAGTACAGTACAGACATCAGAGTAGAGTACAGACATCAGAGTAGAGTACAGTACAGTCATCAGAGTAGAGTACAGTACAGACATCAGAGTAGAGTTCAGTACAGACATCAGAGTAGAGTACAGACATCAGAGTAGAGTACAGTACAGTCATCAGAGTAGAGTTCAGTACAGTCATCAGAGTAGAGTTCAGTACAGACATCAGAGTAGAGTTCAGTACAGACATCAGAGTAGAGTTCAGTACAGTCATCAGAGTAGAGTACAGACATCAGAGTAGAGTACAGTCCAGTCATCAGAGTAGAGTTCAGTCCAGACATCAGAGTAGAGTCCAGTACAGTCATCAGAGTAGAGTTCAGTACAGACATCAGAGTAGAGTTCAGTACAGACATCAGAGTAGAGTTCAGTACAGTCATCAGAGTAGAGTACAGTCCAGTCATCAGAGTAGAGTTCAGAACAGACATCAGAGTAGAGTACAGTACAGTCATCAGAGTAGAGTCCAGTACAGACATCAGAGTAGAGTTCAGTACAGACATCAGAGTAGAGTACAGTACAGTCATCAGAGTAGAGTACAGTCATCAGAGTAGAGTTCAGTACAGACATCAGAGTAGAGTACAGTCATCAGAGTAGAGTTCAGTACAGTCATCAGAGTAGAGTTCAGTACAGACATCAGAGTAGAGTACAGTACAGTCATCAGAGTAGAGTACAGTCATCAGAGTAGAGTTCAGTACAGTCATCAGAGTAGAGTACAGTCATCAGAGTAGAGTTCAGTACAGTCATCAGAGTAGAGTTCAGTACAGACATCAGAGTAGAGTACAGTACAGTCATCAGAGTAGAGTACAGTCATCAGAGTAGAGTTCAGTACAGTCATCAGAGTAGAGTTCAGTACAGACATCAGAGTAGAGTACAGTACAGTCATCAGAGTAGAGTACAGACATCAGAGTAGAGTTCAGTACAGACATCAGAGTAGAGTACAGTACAGACATCAGAGTAGAGTACAGTCATCAGAGTAGAGTTCAGTACAGTCATCAGAGTAGAGTTCAGTACAGACATCAGAGTAGAGTACAGTACAGTCATCAGAGTAGAGTACAGTCATCAGAGTAGAGTTCAGTACAGTCATCAGAGTAGAGTTCAGTACAGTCATCAGAGTAGAGTTCAGTACAGACATCAGAGTAGAGTTCAGTACAGACATCAGAGTAGAGTCCAGTCCAGTCATCAGAGTAGAGTCCAGTCCAGTCATCAGAGTAGAGTCCAGTACAGACATCAGAGTAGAGTCCAGTCCAGACATCAGAGTAGAGTACAGTCCAGTCATCAGAGTAGAGAACAGTACAGTCATCAGAGTAGAGTTCAGTACAGACATCAGAGTAGAGTACAGTACAGACATCAGAGTAGAGTTCAGAACAGACATCAGAGTAGAGTCCAGACATCAGAGTAGAGTAGAGTCCAGACATCAGAGTAGAGTAGAGTCCAGACATCAGAGTAGAGTAGAGTCCAGACATCAGAGTAGAGTTCAGTACAGACATCAGAGTAGAGTTCAGTACAGACATCAGAGTTCAGTACAGTCATCAGAGTAGAGTTCAGTACAGTCATCAGAGTAGAGTTCAGTACAGTCATCAGAGTAGAGTTCAGTACAGACATCAGAGTAGAGTTCAGTACAGACATCAGAGTAGAGTTCAGTACAGACATCAGAGTAGAGTTCAGTACAGTCATCAGAGTAGAGTTCAGTACAGTCATCAGAGTAGAGTTCAGTACAGTCATCAGAGTAGAGTTCAGTACAGTCATCAGAGTTCAGTACAGTCATCAGAGTAGAGTTCAGTACAGTCATCAGAGTAGAGTTCAGTACAGTCATCAGAGTAGAGTAGAGTCCAGACATCAGAGTAGAGTAGAGTCCAGACATCAGAGTAGAGTAGAGTCCAGACATCAGAGTAGAGTAGAGTCCAGACATCAGAGTAGAGTAGAGTCCAGACATCAGAGTAGAGTAGAGTCCAGACATCAGAGTAGAGTAGAGTCCAGACATCAGAGTAGAGTAGAGTCCAGACATCAGAGTAGAGTAGAGTCCAGACATCAGAGTAGAGTAGAGTCCAGACATCAGAGTAGAGTAGAGTCCAGACATCAGAGTAGAGTCCAGACATCAGAGTAGAGTCCAGACATCAGAGTAGAGTCCAGTCCAGACATCAGAGTAGAGTACAATACAGACATCAGAGTAGAGTACAATACAGACATCAGAGTAGAGTACAATACAGTCATCAGAGTAGAGTACAATACAGACATCAGAGTAGAGTCCAGACATCAGAGTAGAGTACAATACAGACATCAGAGTAGAGTCCAGACATCAGAGTAGAGTAGAGTACAGACAGAGTAGAGTCCAGTCCAGACATCAGAGTAAATCCTGTGACCCACCTGGACCCACAAGTGGGTCCCAACTTCCCAGTTTGGGAAGCACTGTAGTAGAGTAGTGTTACGGCACCTCCCTGCTCTGTCTACTGGGTTTTGCTGTGCTTACTTCCTGCAGGAGATTGGCGGGCAGAGTAGGAGAGGTGGGCGGAGCTGGGATGGTCGTCATGGCTGATGGGGTACAACTGTGACAGCTCAGCTGTGGCATAAAGCCACCGTTTCCTTATTCAGCAAGAGATTCCTCTCTCCATGCAGACCTTTGGTCGTTTCCCCATTCAGCAAGAGATTCCTCTCTCCATGCAGACCTTTGGTCATTTCGTTGTGGTTTTGGCAGTTGACACCTAATTTACTGACTGTCATGCCTCATCTGATTATTGTTGTGAGTGTTTATTTATTCCTTCATTCAGTGTGTGGTTTCCCATTGTTTGTTACAATCTTGAGCCAGGTTGTATCAACAGTATATTATAGTATAGTACAGTAGAGCAGTAGTTACCTGTCTGTCATTCCTCTCAGAGTGACCCACAACCTTATAATCCCCCTGCAGAGAGGGGAGGAGTCAGACAGACCAATCACAGTGCATTACAGTTTGCGTTATCAATTGCAACATTATCACGAGGTTAACAGTAACATCACAAATACTGTATGTGCAGCTGGAAGGACAGGAACTTACATCATGGAGAGGGAAGGCTGAATCATAGACACCTTTAGCTATTAATGTGGTGATGCCTGAGAGAGAAAGAGGGAGAGGTGTCGGTTACTCAATGTATCAACAAACTCATCTAATATTAGTGAGAGATGCTTCAGTGATCTGTATCAGCTTTCCCATTCAGAGAGGAGAGAAGTGGCTGGGTGGGGGCAAGAGAGGAGAGAATAGGGTAGGGCAGTAGAGGAGAGGGCAGGAGAGGACAGGGAAGGAGATGAGAGGAGCGGGCAGGAAACGAGAGGGCAGGAGAGGAGAGGGCAGGAACCATGGGAAGCTCAGTGGGAACAGATTTAACTAATTGATTCATTACCTCATGAACTAATTAACAAGACCTCTATGAAGCCAGAAACATCACAGTAATTAGCTTCACCAACGAGCCAATCACAGCACAGCTACAGGGACCACAACTCCCACATGCCTCTGCTTCAATCTCAGCCTGACCCCACAACACACTTCAGGAGAGGAGAGGACAAGAAAGGGAACTGGGGGGAAGGGACAAGAAAGGGAACTGGGGGAAGGACAAGAAAGGGAACTGGGGGAAGAGGACAAGAAAGGGAACTGGGGGAAGAGGACAAGAAAGGGAACTGGGGGAAGAGGACAAGAAAGGGAACTGGGGGAAGAGGACAAGAAAGGGAACTGGGGGGAAGAGGACAAGAAAGGGAACTGGGAAGGAAGAGGACAAGAAAGGGAACTGGGAAGGAAGAGGACAAGAAAGGGAACTGGGAAGGAAGAGGACAAGAAAGGGAACTGGGAAGGAAGAGGGGACAATAAAGGGAACTGGGAGGGAAGAGGGGACAATAAAGGGAACTGGGAGGGAAGAGGGGACAATAAAGGGAACTGGGAGGGAAGAGGGGACAATAAAGGGAACTGGGAGGGAAAAGGGGACAATAAAGGGAACTGGGAAGAGGGGAGGAGAGGACAATAAAGGGAACTGGGAAGAAGAGGACAATAAAGGGAACTGGGAAGAAGAGGACAATAAAGGGAACTGGGAAGAGGGGAGGAGGGACAATAAAGGGAACTGGGAACTGGGGAGGAGAGAACAATAAAAGGGAACTGGGAAGAGGGGAGGAGAGGACAATAAAGGGAACTGGGAAGAGGGGAGGAGAGGACAATAAAGGGAACTGGGAAGAGGGGAGGAGAGGACAATAAAGGGAACTGGGAAGAGGGGGGAGAGGACAATAAAGGGAACTGGGAAGAGAGGGGGAGAGGGAGAGAGAAAGGGAACTGGGAAGAGAGGGGAGAGGACAATAAAGGGAACTGGGAAGAGAGGGGAGAGAGAGAAAAGGACGATAAAGGGAACTGGGAAGAGAGGGGGAGGAGAGAGGCTCAGGTGAAGAGAGAGAGAAAGGACGATAAAGGGAACTGGGAAGAGGGGGGAGAGAGAAAGGACGATAAAGGGAACTGGGAAGAGGCTCAGGCGAAAAGAGAGAAAAACAGAGGGTGTGTCCTAATATGTATAATACCGTGCATAAAATGGTCCATTTGAGAAGCACTCTGTGCTAACTTTCCTGCATTAACATTACCTTTTACCAATACAGACGAAACAAGATTGCTTTATGTAGTTAACGTTTTACTTCATAATTATCATCTGGCAATACGTGAATTCTATTCATCTAGCTAGCCATCTAGTTTTACATGTAGAAAACAACTGAAAACTAATGCTGATGAGGACAGAAACATTTTGTTATGGGAGGAGGGTAGCGTGGTATTTATTGGACAGGGTAGCGTGGTATATATTGGACAGGGTAGCGTGGTATTTATTGGACAGGGTAGCGTGGTATTTATTGGACAGGGTAGCGTGGTATTTATTGGACAGGGTAGCGTGGTATTTATTGGACAGGGTAGCGTGGTATTTATTGGACAGGGTAGCGTGGTATTTATTGGACAGGGTAGCGTGTTATTTATTGGACAGGGTAGCGTGTTATTTATTGGACAGGGTAGCGTGTTATTTATTGGACAGGGTAGCGTGTTATTTATTGGACAGGGTAGCGTGGTATTTATTGGACAGGGTAGCGTGTTATTTATTGGACAGGGTAGCGTGTTATTTATTGGACAGGGTAGCGTGTTATTTATTGGACAGGGTAGCGTGTTATTTATTGGACAGGGTAGCGTGTTATTTATTGGACAGGGTAGCGTGGTATTTATTGGACAGGGTAGCGTGTTATTTATTGGACAGGGTAGCGTGTTATTTATTGGACAGGGTAGCGTGGTATTTATTGGACAGGGTAGCGTGTTATTTATTGGACAGGGTAGCGTGTTATTTATTGGACAGGGTAGCGTGTTATTTATTGGACAGGGTAGCGTGGTATTTATTGGACAGGGTAGCGTGGTATTTATTGGACAGGGTAGCGTGTTATTTATTGGACAGGGTAGCGTGTTATTTATTGGACAGGGTAGCGTGTTATTTATTGGACAGGGTAGCGTGTTATTTATTGGACAGGGTAGCGTGTTATTTATTGGACAGGGTAGCGTGGTATTTATTGGACAGGGTAGCGTGTTATTTATTGGACAGGGTAGCGTGGTATTTATTGGACAGGGTAGCGTGGTATTTATTGGACAGGGTAGCGTGGTATTTATTGGACAGGGTAGCGTGGTATTTATTGGACAGGGTAGCGTGGTATTTATTGGACAGGGTAGCGTGGTATTTATTGGACAGGGTAGCGTGGTATTTATTGGACAGGGTAGCGTGGTATTTATTGGACAGGGTAGCGTGGTATTTATTGGACAGGGTAGCGTGGTATTTATTGGACAGGGTAGCGTGGTATTTATTGGACAGGGTAGCGTGGTATTTATTGGACAGGGTAGCGTGGTATTTATTGGACAGGGTAGCGTGGTATTTATTGGACAGGGTAGCGTGGTATTTATTGGACAGGGTAGCGTGGTATTTATTGGACAGGGTAGCGTGGTATTTATTGGACAGGGTAGCGTGGTATTTATTGGACAGGGTAGCGTGGTATTTATTGGACAGGGTAGCGTGGTATTTATTGGACAGGGTAGCGTGGTATTTATTGGACAGGGTAGCGTGTTATTTATTGGACAGGGTAGCGTGTTATTTATTGGACAGGGTAGCGTGTTATTTATTGGACAGGGTAGCGTGGTATTTATTGGACAGGGTAGCGTGGTATTTATTGGACAGGGTAGCGTGGTATTTATTGGACAGGGTAGAGTGGTATTTATTGGACAGGGTAGCGTGTTATTTATTGGACAGGGTAGCGTGTTATTTATTGGACAGGGTAGCGTGTTATTTATTGGACAGGGTAGCGTGGTATTTATTGGACAGGGTAGCGTGTTATTTATTGGACAGGGTAGCGTGTTATTTATTGGACAGGGTAGCGTGTTATTTATTTCTAACAGGGTAGCGTGTTATTTATTGGACAGGGTAGCGTGGTATTTATTGGACAGGGTAGCGTGGTATTTATTGGACAGGGTATTTCTAACGTGGTATTTATTGGATTTATTTCTAGGGTAGCGTGGTATTTATTGGACAGGGTAGCGTGGTATTTATTGGACAGGGTAGCGTGGTATTTATTGGACAGGGTAGCGTGGTATTTATTGGACAGGGTAGCGTGGTATTTATTGGACAGGGTAGCGTGGTATTTATTGGACAGGGTAGCGTGGTATTTATTGGACAGGGTAGCGTGGTATTTATTGGACAGGGTTCTAACGTGGTATTTATTGGACAGGGTAGCGTGGTATTTATTGGACAGGGTAGCGTGGTATTTATTGGACAGGGTAGCGTGGTATTTATTGGACAGGGTAGCGTGGTATTTATTGGACAGGGTAGTGTCATTATTTATTTCACAGTGATTTCCCCCTCCCTATCTGATCATTGTATATATTTCTAACTGTGATTCCCCCCCCTATCTGATCATTGTATTTATTTCTAACTGTGTTTCCCCCCCTATCTGATCATTGTATATATTTCTAACTGTGATTCCCCCTATCTATCTGATCATTGTATATATTTCTAACTGTGATTCCCCCCACCCTCCCTATCTGATCATTGTATATATTTCTAACTGTGATTCCCCCTCCCTATCTGATCATTGTATTTATTTCTAACTGTGTTTCCCCCCTCCCTATCTGATCATTGTATATATTTCTAACTGTGTTTCCCCCTCCCTATCTGATCATTGTATTTATTTCTAACTGTGTTTCCCTCCCTATCTGATCATTGTATTTATTTCTAACTGTGATTCCCCCTCCCTATCTGATCATTGTATTTATTTCTAACTGTGTTTCCCCCTCCCTATCTGATCATTGTATTTATTTCTAACTGTGATTTCCCCCTATCTGATCATTGTATTTATTTCTAACTGTGATTTCCCCCCTATCTCCCTATCTGATCATTGTATTTATTTCTAACTGTGATTTCCCCCCTCCCCCCCTATCTGATCATTGTATTTATTTCTAACTGTGTTTCCCCCTCCCTATCTGATCATTGTATTTATTTCTAACTGTGTTTCCCCCCTCCCCCATTGTATTTATTTCTAACTGTGATTTCCCCCCCTATCTGATCATTGTATTTATTTCTAACTGTGTTTCCCCCTATCTGATCATTGTATTTATTTCTAACTGTGATTTCCCCCTCCCTATCTGATCATTGTATTTATTTCTAACTGTGATTTCCCCCCTCCCTATCTGATCATTGTATTTATTTCTAACTGTGATTTCCCCCTATCTGATCATTGTATTTATTTCTAACTGTGATTTCCCCCTAACTGTGATTTCCCCCTATCTGATCATTGTATTTATTTCTAACTGTGATTTCTCTGATCATTGTATTTATTTCTAAATGTGACACCAAACACGACCCCCTACAACACTACAACACTACCCCCTACAACACTACACACTACTCCAGGGATGGGCAAATTTCACACTTTTTCCCCAGCCCCAACTAACACACCTGACTCCAATAATGAACTAATCATGACAGAACCAGACAGGACCAGAATTAATTTCAATCCCGTATCCACCTCTAATGCAGACCTTCCACCAATCACTCACTGTACCCCTGTCTGGACCTGTACTAAGGAACCATGGAGAACACCAATCACTCACTGTACCCCTGTCTGGACCTGTACTGAGGAACCATGGAGAACACCAATCACTCACTGTACCCCTGTCTGGACCTGTACTGAGGAACCATGGAGAACACCAATCACTCACTGTACCCCTGTCTGGACCTGTACTGAGGAACCATGGAGAACACCAATCACTCACTGTACCCCTGTCTGGACCTGAACTGAGGAACCATGGAGAACACCAATCACTCATTGTACCCCTGTCTGGACCTGTGCTGAGGAACTATAGAGAACACCAATCACTCACTGTACCCCTGTCTGGACCTGTACTGAGGAACCATGGAGAACGCCAATCACTCACTGTACCCCTGTCTGGACCTGTACTGAGGAACTATAGAGAACACCAATCACTCACTGTACCCCTGTCTGGACCTGTACTGAGGAACCATGGAGAACACCAATCACTCACTGTACCCCTGTCTGGACCTGTACTGAGGAACCATGGAGAACACCAATCACTCACTGTACCCCTGTCTGGACCTGTACTGAGGAACCATGGAGAACACCAATCACTCACTGTAACCCTGTCTGGACCTGTACTGAGGAACTATAGAGAACACCAATCACTCACTGTACCCCTGTCTGGACCTGTACTGAGGAACTATAGAGAACACCAATCACTCACTGTACCCCTGTATTGACATGTACTGAGGAACTATAGAGAACACCAATCACTCACTGTACCCCTGTCTGGACCTGTACTGAGGAACTATAGAGAACACCAATCACTCACTGTACCCCTGTCTGGACCTGTACTGAGGAACCATGGAGAACATCAATCACTCACTGTACCCCTGTCTGGACCTGTACTGAGGAACCATGGAGAAGGTCAATGACCTCAAAGTAGGCAACTTTGGGCAAATCAGGGGTTAGAGGTCACTCACCCATGGATTGGCTGGTGCGTGTGCAGGCGGTGCGTCTCAGGATCTCGTACACCTGAGAGGGTTAGGTCACACAGAATATTGTGTCAGAGAGAAACAGAGAGCTGAAAACATATTCCCATTGATTCTTGACATTCATATAAAACAGAGAAACATCCTGAATGACAGACTCACTATTCGACTGCGTGTTGCGTTGTCAAAGAACGTGTCTTTAGAGGTGATGTTAAATCTGTAGAGAACAAAGAACAGGTGTCAACTCAGGGAAACTCAGATGGTGACTCCATATACAGACTAGCTGTTGTCAGAGTGTGTGTGAGGACGTGTGTGGGGCTTGGTGTGGGGCGTGGTGTGGTGCATGGGGCATAGCGTGGGGCGTGGCGTAGGGCATGGCGTGGGGCGTGGCGTGTGGCGTGACGTAGGGCTTGGTGTGGTGCATGGGGCATAGCGTGGGGCGTGGCGTGACGTGGGCGACGTAGGGCGTGGCGCGTGGTGTGGGGCGTGGCGTGACGTAGGGCGTGGCGCGTGGGGCAGGGCGTGGCACGTGGTGTGACGTAGGGCGTGGTGTGGGGCGTGGTGTGGTGCATGGGGCATAGCGTGGGGCGTGACGTAGGGCGTGGCGTGGGGCGTGGTGTGGCGTGGGTGCATCTTACAAGTGTAGTTTGTCCCTGGAGAAGCAGTGTGAGAGCTGCTTGGTGGTGCTGTGGCCTAGCTGGGGGATGTTGGGTTGGAACGGCTGGTTCACCTTCCTCCAGAACTCACTGAGGCTGGCACTGAACCCATTCTCCTGCTTCAGATCATAGCTCTAGACAGACCAACACAGACAGATTAATAGAGGCACCTGCTGTGGCTCATATACAGGGTCTCCCTCCCACTGCAGCAGGGGCTGGGGATTCAGAAAAATGTAATGTCCTCCACTCATTGTGCAGTAGTCATAAAAACAAAATAAAAACAGCAAATAGCAAAGGATATTTAGAAAAAAAGTCAAAACAGCCTCCATGTAAAGTCAAAACAGCCTCCATGTAAAGTCAAAACAGCCTCCATGTAAAGTCAAAACAGCCTCCATGTAAAGTCAAAACAGCCTCCATGTAAAGTCAAAACAGCCTCCATGTAAAGTCAAAACAGCCTCCATGTAAAGTCAAAACAGCCTCCATGTAAAGTCAAAACAGCGTCCATGTAAATGTGCAATCAGGCCAACATTTTAGAAAGTTGCAGAATTGCAATAAAAGAGAACTTGGCCCGAATTCTTTAAGACTTCAGGTCCGTCTGTACCTGCAGCCAGAGGGCTGGAATTCAGGGTGGAGTGGATGGGAAGAGTCAACCTCTATTGTGTTGGCCTTCTGGAGGGCTCTGCCCAGGTAGAGGGATAGAGGGGGCTCTGCCCAGGTAGAGGGATAGAGGGGGCTCTGCCCAGGTAGAGGGATGGAGGGCTCTGACCAGGTAGAGGGATAGAGGGCTCTGACCAGGTAGAGGGATGGACGGCTCTGACCAGGTAGAGAGATGGAGGGCTCTGACCAGGTAGAGAGATGGAGGGCTCTGACCAGGTAGAGAGATGGAGGGCTCTGACCAGGTAGAGAGATGGAGGGCTCTGACCAGGTAGAGAGATGGAGGGCTCTGACCAGGTAGAGAGATGGAGGGCTCTGACCAGGTAGAGGGATGGAGGGCTCTGACCAGGTAGAGAGATGGAGGGCTCTGACCAGGTAGAGGGATGGAGGGCTCTGACCAGGTAGAGAGATGGAGGGCTCTGACCAGGTAGAGAGATGGAGGGCTCTGACCAGGTAGAGGGATGGAGGGCTCTGCCCAGGTAGAGGGATGGAGGGCTCTGCCCAGGTAGAGGGATGGAGGGCTCTGCCCAGGTAGAGGGATAGAGGGGGCTCTGCCCAGGTAGAGGGATAGAGGGGGCTCTGCCCAGGTAGAGGGATAGAGGGCTCTGCCCAGGTAGAGGGATAGAGGGGGCTCTGCCCAGGTAGAGGGATAGAGGGGGCTCTGCCCAGGTAGAGGGATGGAGGGCTCTGCCCAGGTAGAGGGATAGAGGGGGCTCTGCCCAGGTAGAGATGGAGGGCTCTGCCCAGGTAGAGGGATAGAGGGGCTCTGCCCAGGTAGAGGGATAGAGGGGGCTCTGCCCAGGTAGAGGGATAGAGGGGGCTCTGCCCAGGTAGAGGGATAGAGGGGGCTCTGCCCAGGTAGAGGGATAGAGGGGCTCTGCCCAGGTAGAGGGATAGAGGGGGCTCTGCCCAGGTAGAGGATAGGGGGCTCTGCCCAGGTAGAGGGATAGAGGGGGCTCTGCCCAGGTAGGAGATGGAGGGCTCTGACCAGGTAGAGATGGAGGGCTCTGACCAGGTAGAGGGATGGAGGGCTCTGCCCAGGTAGAGGGATGGAGGGCTCTGCCCAGGTAGAGGGATGGAGGGCTCTGCCCAGGTAGAGGGATAGAGGGGGCTCTGCCCAGGTAGAGGGATAGAGGGGGCTCTGCCCAGGTAGAGGGATAGAGGGCTCTGCCCAGGTAGAGGGATAGAGGGGGCTCTGCCCAGGTAGAGGGATAGAGGGGGCTCTGCCCAGGTAGAGGGATGGAGGGCTCTGCCCAGGTAGAGGGATAGAGGGGGCTCTGCCCAGGTAGAGGATGGAGGGCTCTGCCCAGGTAGAGGGATAGAGGGCTCTGCCCAGGTAGAGGGATAGAGGGGGCTCTGCCCAGGTAGAGGATAGAGGGCTCTGCCCAGGTAGAGGGATAGAGGGGGCTCTGCCCAGGTAGAGGGATAGAGGGCTCTGCCCAGGTAGAGGGATAGAGGGGGCTCTGCCCAGGTAGAGGGATAGAGGGGGCTCTGCCCAGGTAGAGGGATAGAGGGGGCTCTGCCCAGGTAGAGGGATAGAGGGGGCTCTGCCCAGGTAGAGGGATAGAGGGGGCTCTGCCCAGGTAGAGGGATAGAGAGGGCTCTGCCCAGGTAGAGGGATAGAGGGGGCTCTGCCCAGGTAGAGGGATAGAGGGGGCTCTGCCCAGGTAGAGGGATGGAGGGCTCTGCCCAGGTAGAGGGATGGAGGGCTCTGCCCAGGTAGAGGGATAGAGGGGGCTCTGCCCAGGTAGAGGGATAGAGGGCTCTGCCCAGGTAGAGAGATAGAGGGGGCTCTGCCCAGGTAGAGGGATGGAGGGCTCTGCCCAGGTAGAGGGATGGAGGGCTCTGCCCAGGTAGAGGGATAGGGGGGCTCTGCCCAGGTAGAGGGATAGAGGGGGCTCTGCCCAGGTAGAGGGATGGAGGGCTCTGCCCAGGTAGAGGGATAGAGGGGCTCTGCCCAGGTAGAGGGATAGAGGGGGCTCTGCCCAGGTAGAGATAGAGGGGGCTCTGCCCAGGTAGAGATGGAGGGCTCTGCCCAGGTAGAGGGATAGAGGGGGCTCTCTGCCCAGGTAGAGGGATAGAGGGGCTCTGCCCAGGTAGAGGGATAGAGGGCTCTGCCCAGGTAGGGATAGAGGGGGCTCTGCCCAGGTAGAGGGATAGGGGCTCTGCCCAGGTAGAGGATAGAGGGGGCTCTGCCCAGGTAGAGGGATAGAGGGGGCTCTGCCCAGGTAGAGGGATAGAGGGCTCTGCCCAGGTAGAGGGATAGAGGGGCTCTGCCCAGGTAGAGGGATAGAGGGGCTCTGCCCAGGTAGAGGGATAGAGGGGGCTCTGCCCAGGTAGAGGGATAGAGGGGGCTCTGCCCAGGTAGAGGGATAGGGGGCTCTGCCCAGGTAGAGGGATAGAGGGCTCTGCCCAGGTAGAGGGATAGAGGGCTCTGCCCAGGTAGAGGGATAGAGGGGCTCTGCCCAGGTAGAGGGATAGAGGGGGCTCTGCCCAGGTAGAGGGATAGAGGGCTCTGCCCAGGTAGAGGGATAGAGGGGGCTCTGCCCAGGTAGAGGGATAGAGGGGCTCTGCCCAGGTAGAGGGATGGAGGGCTCTGCCCAGGTAGAGGGATAGAGGGGCTCTGCCCAGGTAGAGGGATGGAGGGCTCTGCCCAGGTAGAGGGATAGAGGGGCTCTGCCCAGGTAGAGGGATGGAGGGATCTGCCCAGGTAAAGGGATAGAGGGGGCTCTGCCCAGGTAGAGGGATAGAGGGCTCTGCCCAGGTAGAGGGATGGAGGGCTCTGCCCAGGTAGAGGGATAGAGGGGGCTCTGCCCAGGTAGAGGGATGGAGGGCTCTGCCCAGGTAGAGGGATGGAGGGCTCTGCCCAGGTAGAGGGATAGAGGGGGCTCTGCCCAGGTAGAGGGATAGAGGGGGCTCTGCCCAGGTAGAGGGATAGAGGGCTCTGCCCAGGTAGAGAGATCTGAGGGGGCTCTGCCCAGGTAGAGGATAGAGGGGGCTCTGCCCAGGTAGAGGGATAGAGGGGCTCTGCCCAGGTAGAGGGATAGAGGGGGCTCTGCCCAGGTAGAGGGATAGAGGGGGCTCTGCCCAGGTAGAGGGATAGAGGGGGCTCTGCCCAGGTAGAGGGATAGAGGGGGCTCTGCCCAGGGGGGCTCTGCCCAGGTAGAGGGATAGAGGGGGCTCTGCCCAGGTAGAGGGATAGAGGGGGCTCTGCCCAGGTAGAGGATAGAGGGGCTCTCTGCCCAGGTAGAGGGATAGAGGGGGCTCTGCCCAGGTAGAGGGATAGAGGGGGCTCTGCCCAGGTAGAGGGATAGAGGGGCTCTGCCCAGGTAGAGGATAGAGGGCTCTGCCCAGGTAGAGGATAGAGGGGGCTCTGCCCAGGTAGAGGATAGAGGGGGCTCTGCCCAGGTAGAGGATAGAGGGGGCTCTGCCCAGGTAGAGGATAGAGGGGCTCTGCCCAGGTAGAGGGATAGAGGGGCTCTGCCCAGGTAGAGGATAGAGGGCTCTGCCCAGGTAGAGGGATAGAGGGCTCTGCCCAGGTAGAGGGATAGAGGGCTCTGCCCAGGTAGAGGGATAGAGGGGGCTCTGCCCAGGTAGAGGGATAGAGGGGCTCTGCCCAGGTAGAGGATAGAGGGGCTCTGCCCAGGTAGAGGGATAGAGGGCTCTGCCCAGGTAGAGGGATAGAGGGGCTCTGCCCAGGTAGAGGGATAGAGGGCTCTGCCCAGGTAGAGGGATAGAGGGCTCTGCCCAGGTAGAGGGATAGAGGGGCTCTGCCCAGGTAGAGGGATGGAGGGCTCTGCCCAGGTAGAGGGATGGAGGGCTCTGCCCAGGTAGAGGGATAGAGGGGGCTCTGCCCAGGTAGAGGGATAGAGGGCTCTGCCCAGGTAGAGATAGAGGGGCTCTGCCCAGGTAGAGGGATGGAGGGCTCTGCCCAGGTAGAGGGATGGAGGGCTCTGCCCAGGTAGAGGATGGAGGGGGCTCTGCCCAGGTAGAGGGATAGAGGGCTCTGCCCAGGTAGAGGGATGGAGGGCTCTGCCCAGGTAGAGGGATAGAGGGGGCTCTGCCCAGGTAGAGGGATGGAGGGCTCTGCCCAGGTAGAGGGATGGAGGGCTCTGCCCAGGTAGAGGGATGGAGGGCTCTGCCCAGGTAGAGGGATAGAGGGCTCTGCCCAGGTAGAGGGATGGAGGGCTCTGCCCAGGTAGAGGGATAGAGGGGGCTCTGCCCAGGTAGAGGGATGGAGGGCTCTGCCCAGGTAGAGGGATGGAGGGCTCTGCCCAGGTAGAGGGATAGAGGGCTCTGCCCAGGTAGAGGGATGGAGGGCTCTGCCCAGGTAGAGGGATGGAGGGCTCTGCCCAGGTAGAGGGATGGAGGGCTCTGCCCAGGTAGAGGGATGGAGGGCTCTGCCCAGGTAGAGGGATGGAGGGCTCTGCCCAGGTAGAGGGATAGAGGGGGCTCTGCCCAGGTAGAGGGATAGAGGGCTCTGCCCAGGTAGAGAGATAGAGGGGGCTCTGCCCAGGTAGAGGGATGGAGGGCTCTGCCCAGGTAGAGAGATAGAGGGGGCTCTGCCCAGGTAGAGGGATGGAGGGCTCTGCCCAGGTAGAGGGATGGAGGGCTCTGCCCAGGTAGAGGGATAGAGGGCTCTGCCCAGGTAGAGGGATAGAGGTGGCTCTGCCCAGGTAGAGGGATGGAGGGCTCTGCCCAGGTAGAGGGATGACATGATTTCTCCACAAGTTCTGACTATCTTGCCCAACCTATTTTTCTGTTTGACCTTGTTTTTCCCTAACCAGCAGGTCAAGAAGTAGGACAGAATCACAGCAGGTTGGTGCCACCTTAATGAGGGAGGACGGGCTCATGGTAATGGCTGAAGCAGAATGGTATTAAATACATCAGACATGGCTTCCATGTGTTTCCATTCACTCTGTTCCAAATCAGACTTTGTCAAATCAAATTTTATGTCACATACACATGGTTAGCAGATGTTAATGCGAGTGTAGCGAAATGCTTGTGCTTCTAGTTCCGACAATGCAATAATAACCAACAAGTAATCTAACTAACAATTCCAAAACTACTGTCTTATACACAGTGTAAGGGGATAAAGAATATGTACATAAGGATATATGAATGAGTGATGGTACAGAGCAGCATAGGCAAGATACAGTAGCTGATATCGAGTACAGTATATACATATGAGATGAGTATGTAAACAAAGTGGCATAGTTAAAGTGGCTAGTGATACATGTATTACATAAGGATGCAGTCGATGATATAGAGTACAGTATATACGTATGCATATGAGATGAATAATGTAGGGTATGTAACATTATATTAGGTAGCATTGTTTAAAGTGGCTAGTGATATACCTTTTCACATGTGCCGAATACAACAAGCGTAGACCTTACCGTGAAAAGCTTACTGACAAGCCCTTACAGGCCCCCATTAACATCAGGGTTTTAGGCTGGGTTTCTGTACAGCACTTTGTGACATCGGCTGATGTAAAATAGGCTTTATAAATACATTATAAATACATTTGATTAACCAACAGTGCAGTTCAAGAAGAGTTAAGAATATATTTCCAAATAAAACTAATGTAAACAATAATAAAAAAGTAACACAATAAAATGACAATAGCGAGGCTACATACAGGGGGTACCGGTACCGAGTCAATGTGGAGGCTATATACAGGGGGCACCGGTACAGAGTCAATGTGGAGGCTATATACAGGGGGTACCGGTACCGAGTCAATGTGGAGGCTATATACAGGGGGTACCGGTACCGAGTCAATGTGGAGGCTATATACAGGGGTACCGGTACCGAGTCAATGTGGAGGCTATATACAGGGGGTACCGGTACCGAGTCAATGTGGAGGCTATATACAGGGGGTACCGGTACCGAGTCAATGTGGAGGCTATATACAGGGGTACCGGTACCGAGTCAATGTGGAGGCTATATACAGGGGGTACCGGTACAGAGTCAATGTGGAGGCTATATACAGGGGGTACCGGTACAGAATCAATGTGGAGGCTATATACAGGGGGTACCGGTACAGAGTCAATGTGGAGGCTATATACAGGGGGTACCGGTACAGAGTCAATATGGAGGCTATATACAGGGGGTACCGGTACAGAGTCAATGTGGAGGCTATATACAGGGGGTACCGGTACAGAGTCAATGTGGAGGCTATATACAGGGGTACCGGTACAGAATCAATGTGGAGGCTATATACAGGGGGTACCGGTACAGAGTCAATGTGGAGGCTATATACAGGGGGTACCGGTACAGAGTCAATATGGAGGCTATATACAGGGGGTACCGGTACAGAGTCAATATGGAGGCTATATACAGGGGGTACCGGTACAGAATCAATGTGGAGGCTATATACAGGGTGTTACGGTACAGAGTCAATGTGGAGGCTATATACAGGGGTACCGGTACAGAGTCAATGTGGAGGTTATATACAGGGGTACCGGTACAGAGTCAATGTGGAGGCTATATACAGGGGTACCGGTACAGAGTCAATATGGAGGCTATATACAGGGGGTACCGGTACAGAGTCAATATGGAGGCTATATACAGGGGGTACCGGTACAGAATCAATGTGGAGGCTATATACAGGGTGTTACGGTACAGAGTCAATGTGGAGGCTATATACAGGGTGTTACGGTACAGAGTCAATGTGGAGGCTATATACAGGGTGTTACGGTACAGAGTCAATGTGGAGGCTATATACAGGGTGTTACGGTACAGAGTCAATGTGGAGGCTATATACAGGGTGTTACGGTACAGAGTCAATGTGGAGGCTATATACAGGGTGTTACGGTACAGAGTCAATGTGGAGGCTATATACAGGGTGTTACGGTACAGAGTCAATGTGGAGGCTATATACAGGGTGTTACGGTACAGAGTCAATGTGGAGGCTATATACAGGGGTACGGTACAGAGTCAATGTGCAGGGGTACAGGTTAGTAATGAGGCTATATACAGGGGTACCGGTACCGAGTCAGTGTGCAGAGGTACAGGTTAGTAATGAGGCTATATACAGGGGGTACCGGTACCTAGTCAGTGTGGAGGCTATATACAGGGGGTACCGGTACCAAGTCAGTGTGGAGGCTATATACAGGGGGTACCGGTACAGAGTCAGTGTGGAGGCTATATACAGGGGGTACCGGTACAGAGTCAGTGTGCAGGGGTACAGGTTAGTAATGAGGCTATATACAGGGGGTACCGGTACCGAGTCAGTGTGGAGGCTATATACAGGGGTACCGGTACCGAGTCAGTGTGGAGGCTATATACAGGGGTACCGGTACCGAGTCAGTGTGCAGGGGTACAGGTTAGTAAATGAGGCTATATACAGGGGGTACCGGTACCGAGTCAGTGTGCAGGGGTACAGGTTAGTAAATGAGGCTATATACAGGGGTACCGGTACAGAGTCAGTGTGCAGGGGTACAGGTTAGTAATGAGGCTATATACAGGGGTACAGGTTAGTAATGAGGCTATATACAGGGGTACAGTTTAGTAATGAGGCTATATACAGGGGTACAGGTTAGTAATGAGGCTATATACAGGGGGTACCGGTACCGAGTCAGTGTGCAGGGGTACAGGTTAGTAAATGAGGCTATATACAGGGGGTACCGGTACCGAGTCAGTGTGCAGGGGTACAGGTTAGTAATGAGGCTATATACAGGGGTACAGGTTAGTAATGAGGCTATATACAGGGGGTACAGTTTAGTAATGAGGCTATATACAGGGGTACAGGTTAGTAATGAGGCTATATACAGGGGGTACAGTTTAGTAATGAGGCTATATACAGGGGGTACAGGTTAGTAATGAGGCTATATACAGGGGGTACCGAATCAGTGTGCAGGGGTACAGGTTAGTAATGAGGCTATATACAGGGGGTACCGGTACCGAGTCAGTGTGCAGGGGTACAGGTTAGTTGAGGTAATTTGTAGGTAGGGGTAAAGTGTGATGGCTTGGGGGTAGAAGCTGTTCAGCAGTCTGATGGCTTGGGGGTAGAAGCTGTTCAGCAGTCTGATGGCTTGGGGGTAGAAGCTGTTCAGCAGCCTGATGGCTTGGGGGTAGAAGCTGTTCAGCAGCCTGATGGCTTGGGGGTAGAAGATGTTCAGCAGTCTAATGGCTTGGTGGTAGAAGCTGTTCAGCAGTCTAATGGCTTGGTGGTAGAAGCTGTTCAACAGTCTAATGGCTTGGAGGTAGAAGCTGTTCAGCAGCCTGATGGCTTGGGGGTAGAAGCTGTTCAGCAGACGAATGGCTTGGGGGTAGAAGCTGTTCAGCAGCCTGATGGCTTGGGGGTAGAAGCTGTTAAGGAGCCTTTTGGTCCTAGACTTGGCACTCCGGTACCACTTGCGGTGCAGTAGCAGAGAGAACGGTCTATGAATAGGGTGGCTAGAGTCTTTGGCAATTTTGGGCCTTCCTCTGACACCGCCTAGTATATAGGTCCTGGATGGCAGGAAGCTTGGCCCCAGTGATGGTAGTGCGTACAGCCCAGTACCTCTGTAGCACCTTACAGTCAGATGCCGAGCAGTTGCCATACCAGGTGGTGATGCAACCGGTGAGGATGCTCTCGATGGTGCAGCTGTAGAACCTTTTGAGTATCTGGGGACCCATGCCAAATCTTTTCAGTCTCCTGAGGGGAAAAAGGATGTGTCGTGCCCTCTTCACGACTGTCTTGGTGATGTGGACACCAATGAACTTGAAACTCTCGACGCACTCCACTACAGCCCCGTCGATGTTAATGGGGGCCTGTTCGGCCCGCCTTTTCCTGTAGTCCATGATCAGCTCCTTTGTCCTGGTCATATTGAGGGAGAGGTTGTTGTCCTGGCACCACACTACCAGGTCTCTGACCTCCTCCCTATAGGCTGTCTCATCGTTGTCGGTGATCAGACCTACCACTGTTGTGTCGTCAGCAAACTAAATGATGGTGTTGGAGTCGTGTTTGGCCACGCAGTCGTGGAGGGGACTAAGGACACACCCTGAGGGGCCTCAGTGTTGAGGATCAGTGTTGAGGATCAGTGTGACAGTGTTGTTGCCTAATCTTACCACCTGCTGGACTACGGGGCGGTAATCATTTAGGCAGGTTACCTTCACTTCCTTGGGCACATGGACTATGGTGGTCTGCTTGCAACATGTAGGTATTACAGGCTCGGTCAGGGATAGGTTGAAAATGTCAGTGAAGACACTTGCCAGTTGGTCAGCATATGCTTTAAATCAACGTCCTGGTAATCCGTCTGGCCCCGCGGCTTTGTGAATGATGACCTGTTTGAAAGGTCTTGCTCTCGGTAGCCGATGTGAGTGTTATAACAGTCATCCAAAACAGCTGGTGCTCTTGTGCATATTTCAGTGTGGCTTGCCTCAATGCGAGCATAAAAAGGCATTAAGCTCATCCAGCCATTATTATGAGCCATCCTCTCCTCAGCAGCCTCCACTGGACAGAATGCGTTCAATCAGTATGCTCCCGTTCCACATCAGGGGAGGTGGAACGGGAGCAGTGACGGTACCTCCACATCAGGGGAGGTGGAACGGGAGCAGTGACGGTACCTCCACATCAGGGGAGGTGGAACGGGAGCAGTGACGGTACCTCCACATCAGGGGAGGTGGAACTGGAGCAGTGACGGTACCTCCACATCAGGGGAGGTGGAACGGGAGCAGTGACGGTACCTCCACATCAGGGAGGTGGAACGGGAGCAGTGACGGTACCTCCACATCAGGGGAGGTGGAACGGGAGCAGTGACGGTACCTCCACATCAGGGGAGGTGGAACGGGAGCAGTGACCCTCCACATCAGGGGAGGTGGAACGGGAGCAGTGACGGTACCTCCACATCAGGGGAGGTGGAACGGGAGCAGTGACGGTACCTCCACATCAGGGGAGGTGGAACGGGAGCAGTGACGGTACCTCCACATCAGGGGAGGTGGAACTGGAGCAGTGACGGTACCTCCACATCAGGGGAGGTGGAACGGGAGCAGTGACGGTACCTCTATATACAGTTCCTTCAGAAAGTTTTCAGACCCCTTGACTTTCCTACATTTTGTTACGTTACAGCCTTTTTCCAAAATGGATTAAATAAATAAATGTAACTCAGCAATCTACACAGAATACCCCATAATGTCAAGAATCTTCCTAGGGCTGGCCGGCCAGCCAAACTGAGCAATCGTGGAAGAAGGACCTTGGTCAGCGAGGTGACCAAAATATCAATCGTCACTGACAGGTCCTCTGTGGAGATGGGAGAACCTTCCAGAAGGACAACCATCTCTGCAACACTCCACCAATCAGGACTTTAACTAGAGTGGGCAAACGGAAGCCACTCCTCAGTAAAAGGCACATGACACCCCCTTGGAGTTTGCCAAAAGATAACTAAAGAAAGACTCTCAGACCATGAGAAACAAGATTCCCTGGTCTGATGAAACCAAGATTTAACTCCTTGGCCTGAATGCCAAGCGTTACGTCTGGAGGAAACCTGACACCATCCCTACGGTGAAGGGGGGATATTTTTTGGCAGCAAGGATTGGGAGACTAGTCATGATCAAGGCAAAGATGAACGGAGCAAAGTACAGAGATCCTTGATGAAAACCAGAGCGCTCAGGACCTGACTGGGGCGAAGGTTCACCTTCCAACAGGACAATGACCCTAAGCACACAGCCAAGACAACTCAGGAGTGGCTTCGGGACGAGTCTCCGACTGTTCTTGAGTGGCCCAGCCTAAGACCGGTTTTGAACCCGATCGAACATTTCTGAAGAGACCTGAATATAGCTGTGCGGCGATGCTCTCCATCCAGCCTGACAGAGCTTGAGAGAACCTGTCCCAGACCTGGTGTTTTCAACTCTCTCGAGACAGTAGGAGCCGTAGAGATACTCTGAATGATCGGCTATAAAAAGCCAACTGACATTTTCTCCTGAGGTGCTGACCTACAACCACTGTGATTATTATTTGACCCTGCTGGTCATCTATGAACATTTGAACATCTTGGCCGTGTTCAGTTATAATCTCAACCCGGCACAGCCAGAAGAGGACTGGCCACCTCTCATAACCTAGAGAGGAACCAGGTTTCGGCCATTCTAGGGAGTTTTTCCTAGCCACCGTGCTTCTACACCTGCATTGCTTGCCGTTTGAGGATTTACACTGGGTTTCTGTGCAGCACTTTGTGACATCAGCTGATGTAAGAAGAGCTATGTAAATACATTTGATTGATCTGAAGAGAGGAATGGGAGAACTCCCCAAATACAGGAGAGTCAAGCTTGTACCCAAGAAGACTCCAGGCTGTCATCGCTGCCAAAGGTGCTTCAACAAAATACTAACTATAGGGTCTGAAAATGTAAGTGTGTTATTTCAGCTTTTTTTTTTTATGTGCAAAAAAATTCTCAAAACCTGTTTTTGTTTCGTCATTATGGGTTATCGTATGTAGATTGATGAGGGGGAAAAAGACAATTTAATGCATTTCATTTCTGTCAGTCGGGATCTTCGTGAAATGGGTTTCCATGGCTGAGCAGCCGCACACAAGCCTAAGATCACCATGCGCAATACTAAGCTTTGGCTGGAGTGCCATTTTGGAATGAGCTGCACAACGAGCAGGTGTCCACATACACTACTTGACCAAAAGTATGTGGACACCTGCTCATGCAAAATCATGGGATTTAATATGGAGTAAGTCCCCTCTTTGCTGCTATAACAGCCTCCACTCTTCTGGAAAGGCTTTCCACTAGATGTTGGAACATTGCTGTGGGGTCTTGCTTCCATTCAGCCACAAGAGTATTAGTGAGGTCGGGCACTGATGTTGGGCGATTAGACCTCCTGGCTCGCAGTCGGCGTTCCAATGAAGTATGTCCCCTTTGGTCCATTTTCCCCAATGTGAGTTGTTACATCGTAAAAGACAAGTCTCTGCTGTAGTGTGTTTGATTCAGATAATGTTTCAGGTACCAACAAATGTAATCCAAGTAGGAGAATAATCCCACCGTGTCTTCATGTGGCTCTACTGTAGCCCGAGGGGCAATCTGATGCAACATTAAAGACTGTTAAACTACTATAAACAAGGCAACAACAACAGATTAGTTAAATACATTTTAAAAAAGGTGCAGGGCAACACCGAGATTAACCCCCTGTTTGTGTTAGGGGAGGATCCATCCATAGGATTACACACACACACACACGGCTGTAAAGTGGTGGAGGGCTCACCTTCTTAGTGGGGACTTTGATCTTGAGGAACTCTGCCTCTCTGCTCAGGACCTGCCAGGGGACATGGAGTCTCGTGAAGCTGGGCCCGTAGACCCTGACCTGGGGGAGAGGACAGTAACCAACAGGTAGGAACCATAGTTTAATACCAGGAGGAGGACAGAGGATAGTAACCAACCAACAGGTAGGAACCATAATTTAATACCAGAAGGAGGACAGAGGATAGTAATCAATAGGTAGGAACCATAGTTTAATACCAGGAGGAGGACAGAGGATAGTAACCAACCAACAGGTAGGAACCATAATTTAATACCAGAAGGAGGACAGAGGATAGTAACCAACAGGTAGGAACCATAATTTAATACCAGAAGGAGGACAGAGGATAGTAACCAACAGGTAGGAACCATAGTTTAATACCAGGAGGACAGGTGGTGGGAACCAACAGTCAGGTAGGATTGCAAACCCGCCCACCACCTCCCAACCCTGCCCACCACCTCCCAACCCCGCCCACCACCTCCCAACCCCGCCCTGCCCACCACCTCCCAACCCTGCCCCGCCCCCAACCCTGCCCCATCAGTTATTTGTTATTTATAAAGTAGGTTTGTCAAGAAATATAGGTTGTATAACCCCCATTTAAATGGACTTAAAACGCCCGCTAGAGTGGAAATCCACTTATTTTCAGCGGAAAAACGATATCCATAGCTTACCCATAATGTTGCACAATGATTTAAGTCAAGTCATCATTTTAGTCAAAGTATTATATAAGTATTATATATTTGTGGTTGAAGTTGTAAACTTGTGATATTGTCAATGCCGTGTGTTTCCTCTATGAGATGACGTGCTGATACTTCAGTCGAACTTTCTTTTCTGCTTTTATTTCAATGTTACCACTCTCCAGTATGGCGTTGTTAATTCATCACAAACACAGTTGTTCCTCTTTGCGAGTCGCGACTGAGCAGTATAATAGATCATCTTTGGCTGAACCAACAGCTCGTCTCCGTTGCCGACACTTGGCCACCTGAGCTTTGGAGCAACTAGGAAATAGGAGACGGTCCTCCACTTTAACAGCAAATTATCAAAATCCATTGGAGAATTTTTCCAGTTTCACTTATTTTTTTTATTTTTTTTTCTGTATTAAATATATACACACAGTACCAGTCAACTGTTTGGACACACCTACTCATTCAAGGGTTTTTCTTTATTTTTACTATTTATCCATTATGAAATAATAGTGAACACATAAAAACTATGAAATAACACATTGATAAACAAATCAAAATATATTTTAGATTCAAATTAGCCACCCTTTGCCTTGACAGCTTTGCACACTATTGGCCTTCTCTCAACCAGCTTCATGAGATCGTCACCTGGAATGTATAGAAGGAGTTCCCACATATGCTAAGCATTTGTTGGCTGCTTTTCACTCTGTGGTCCAACTCATTCCAAACCATCTCAATTGGGTTGAGGTCAGGTGATTGTGGAGGCCAGGTCATCTGATGCAGCACTCCATCACTCTCCTTCTTGGTCAAATAGCCCTTCCACAGCCTGGAGGTGTGTTTGGGGTCATTGTACTGTTGAAAAACAAATGATAGTCGGACTAGGCGCAAACCCATGGGATGACGTATCGCTGCAGAATGCTGTGGTAGCCATGCTGGTTAAGTGTGTCTTGAATTCAAAAAAATAAATCACAGTGTCACCAGCAAAGTACCCCCACACCTCTTCCTCCATGCGTCACGGTAGGAACCACACATGTGGAGATCCTCCGTTCACCTACTCTTCGTCTCACAAAGACATGGCGGTTGTAACCAAAAATCTCAAATTTGGACTCTGACAAAAAAGGACAGATTTCATGTTTCTTGGCCAAAGTCTCTTCTTCTTATTGGTGTCCTTTAGTAGGGGTTTCTTTGCAGTAATTCGACCATGAAGGACTGATTCACACAGTCTCCTCTGAACAGTTGATGTTGAGATGTGTCTGTTACTTGAACTCTGAAGCATTTATTTGGGCTGCAAATTCTAAGGCTGGTAACTCTAATGAACGTATCCTCTGTAGCGGAGGTAAATCACGGTCTTCCTTTCCTGTGGTGGTCCTCATGGGAACCAGTTTCATCATAGGGCTGGATGGTAACTCAGGGCCTTTCCTGTGGTGGTCCTCATGAGAACCAGTTTCATCATAGGGCTGGATGGTAACTCAGGGCCTTTCCTGTGGTGGTCCTCATGGGAACCAGTTTCATCATAGGGCTGGATGGTAACTCAGGGCCTTTCCTGTGGTGGTCCTCATGGGAACCAGTTTCATCATAGGGCTGGATGGTAACTGGGCCTTTCCTGTGGTGGTCCTCATGGGAACCAGTTTCATCATAGGGCTGGATGGTAACTCAGGGCCTTTCCTGTGGTGGTCCTCATGGGAACCAGTTTCATCATAGCCCTTGATGGTTTTTGCGACTGCACTTGAAGGAATGTTCAAAGTTCTTGAAATGATCCGGATTGACTAACCTTCATGTCATAAATCCTCAAGGATCGAACCCTTTGTTTTCACCTAAAATGACATACCCAAATCTAACTGCCTGTAGCTCAGGCCCTGAAGCAAGGACATGCATACTCTTGACACCATTTGAAAGGAAACACTTTGAAGTTTGTGGAAATGTGAAATGAATGTAGGAGAATATAACACATTAGATCTGGTAAAATATATTCTTTAAGTGTTTTCAAATTATTATTATTATATATATATTATTTTTTTTAATGAAATGCAAGAGAAAGGCCATAATATAATATAGCAGTTTAGGTGCCATTTAGATTTTGGCCACTAGATGGCAGCAGTCTGTGTGCAAAGTTCCAGATTGATCCAGTGAAGTATCGCAATGCTGGACGGTGGCAGGTAGCCCAGTGGTTAGAGCGTTGGCCTATTAACTGAAAGGTTGCAAGATCGAATCCCCGAGCCGACAAGGTAAAAACCTGTCCTTCTGCCCCTAAACAAAGCAGTTAACCCACTGTTCCTAGGCCATCATTAAAAATAAGAATTTGTTCATAACTGACTTGTCTAATTAAATAAAGGTCAAATACTGGACAATATTTTGTGCCGAATTGGTCAATTGATACATTTTCAAGTACATGCCAGTAACTATAGAGAACATACAAAACATTATATGGTAATACACTATTTAAGTTTACACAAGGAATGTCATAGATGGATCATTAGCTTATACACTAACTTTCACACATCTAGATGGCCGGGTGGGTGTGGAGCCAGAGACAGCAGGGGTTCATACTGTAGAACCCAGCTCCTACAGCTGAATATAAAAATAGATGTATCCTTTTCTCAGCGATCTACACAGAATACACCACAATGACAAAGCAAAATGTATATGGAATATCTACAGAGGCCCATTATCAGCAACCATCACTCCTGTGTTCCAATGGCACGTTGTGTTAGCTAATCCAAGTGTATCATTTTAAAAAGGCTAATTGATCATTAGAAAACCCTTTTGCAATTATGTTATCACAGCTGAAAACTGTTGTTCTGATTAAAGAAGCAATAAATCTGGCCTTCTTTAGACTAGTTGAGTATTTGGAGCATCAGCATTTGTGGGTTATATTACAGGCTCAAAATGTCCAGAAACAAAGAACTTTCTTCTGAAACTCGTCAGTCTATTCTTGTTCTGAGAAATGAAGGCTATTCCATGCGAGAAATTGCCAAGCAACTGAAGTTCTCGTACAACGCTGTGAGCCATACAGAGCCACCATGAGCAGAGCGCATGCAGAGTGAGGGTGACGCACAGAGTGGAGCAACTAGTGGCTTTACTAAGGGAATAAGTAATTTCTCATTTTGGGTTTCAGGCAGCGCAACTGGGCCTGGGTAAGGTGGGGCCTGAATGTTGCGGGTATGGGTAGGAATCGGGGTTAAAATACATGCCCGTGCAGGGCTCTAGTAAACATTGGTCACAGAAGATCATTGGGACTACACGCCCACCTTTGGGTTGAACAACACGAGAGGTAGAGTCAGTTAAAACGTCTGCTGCTTGGTTGAACAACACGAGAGGTAGAGTCAGTTAAAACGTCTGCTGCTTGGTTGAACAACACGAGAGGTAGAGTCAGTTAAAACGTCTGCTGCTTGGTTGAACAACACGAGAGGTAGAGTCAGTTAACGTCTGCTGCTTTCTGAGAATCACTGGGCTAGAAGAGCAGGGCAGAAGAGCAGAGTCTCATATGGTGATGGCAATGCAACTTTTTGAAAGACGGGTGTTTCTTTAACTATGATGCAAACGTACACTAAATGACGATATTTCCAGACCGCATGCATGGTGGATGGACTAGAAATACAAAATTCCCCTTACTTTTCATTAGGTGAGCAATGTGAAATATTACAAATTGATTTGTTAATTACTTTGTTATTTTTTAAAATGCAGCGATAATGATACATTTCACCAGAAATAACACCAGACCAGCAACCACAGAGCGCACACACACACACAGAACACACACAGGCCGGTTGGTCTCTCACCTCGGTGTCTCTCTCCATCTCAAGCCCCGCCTCCAGTAGCCTGGCCTCAAACTCCTCCCTGATCAGCACCATCTCTCCTTCAGCTGGGTCCGCCTCTAATTCCACCTCCACCGCCAGGTCCACACACACCTCCCCGTCCCCCGCACTCCGCTGCCCGACTGCACATCCCAAACCCCCCTGCCCTACACCCCCCACAGGGCCGGAGAGGGGGGAGCTACCATTGGAGATGACAGAGAGGCGATGAGGAGGGTGTGGAGGGGCGGAGAGACGGTGCAGCCGGTCGCCACCCCTCACAGAGATCTGTTTGCGTTGGTAGAACACCAGAACATAGTCCACCTTCCTCCGGCCATCTGAGAAGAACTGACAAGAACTTTGGCCATCCTGGGGGGCCGCTAGCCCAACACCCCCGCCCTGGAAGAGAGGAGAGGGGACTGGTCAGTAACTAACACCCCCGCCCTGGAAGAGAGGAGAGGGGACTGGTCAGTAACTAACACCCCCTCCCTGGAGGAGAGAAGACTGGTCAGTAGCTAACACCCCCACCCTGGAGGAGAGAAGAGGGGACTGGTCAGTAACAAACACCTCTTCCCTGGAGGAGAGGAGAGGGGACTGGTCAGTAACTAACACCCCCTCCCTGGAAGAGAGGAGGGGGGACTGGTCAGTAACTAACACCCCCTCCCTGGAGGAGAGGAGACAGACAGGGGACTGGTCAGTAACTAACACCCCCTCCCTGGAGGAGAGGAGACTGGTCAGTAACTAACACCCCCTCCCTGGAGGAGAGGAGACCGACAGGGGACTGGTCAGTAACTAACACCCCCTCCCTGGAGGAGAGGAGACTGGTCAGTAACTAACACCCCCTCCCTGGAGGAGAGGAGACAGACAGGGGACTGGTCAGTAACTAACACCCCCTCCCTGGAGGAGAGGAGACAGACAGGTCAGTCACTGTTCAGGGCAGAAGTAGCTAAATTCAACAACAACAACAAAAATCTAAAACAGAGATGAACACACCCCTCCCTGGTTCAGAGATGAACACACCCCTCCCTGGTTCAGAGATGAACACACCCCTCCCTGGTTCAGAGATGAACACACCCCTCCCTGGTTCAGAGATGAACACACCCCTCCCTGGTTCAGAGATGAACACACCCCTCCCTGGTTCAGAGATGAACACACCCCTCCCTGGTTCAGAGATGAACACACCCCCCTCCCTGGTTCAGAGATGAACACACCCCTCCCTGGTTCAGAGATGAACACACCCCTCCCTGGTTCAGAGATGAACACACCCCTCCCTGGTTCAGAGATGAACACACCCCTCCCTGGTTCAGAGATGAACACACCCCTCCCTGGTTCAGAGATGAACACACCCCTCCCTGGTTCAGAGATGAACACACCCCTCCCTGGTTCTGAGGAGGGTGAATAGCAGCTCAACTTTATTGAAAGATGCAGAAGTTGTACAGTACCAGTCAAATGTTGACACGGACTCATTCAAGGGGCTTTCTTTATGTTTTATATTTTCTACATTGTAGAATAATGGTGAAGACATCAGAACTATGAAATAACATCTGGAATCATGTAGTAACCAAAACAAGTGTTCTAATCTAAATATTTTAATTCTTCAAAGTAGCCCCCCTTTGGCTTGATGACAGCTTTGCACATTCTAGGCCTTCTCTCAACCAGCTTCACCTGGAATGCTTTTCCAACAGTCTTGAAGGAGTTCCCACATACGCTGAGCACTTGTTGGCTGCTTTTCCTTCACTCTGCGGTCCAACTCATCCCAAACCATCTGAATTGGGTTGAGGTCAGGTGATTGTGGAGGCCAGGTCATCTGATGCAGCACTGATGATACTGTACTCTATATCATCGACTGCATCCTTATGTAATACATGTATCACTAGCCACTAGCCACTTTAACTATGCCACTTGGTTTACATACTTATCTCATATGTATATACTGTACTCGATATCATCTACTGTATCTTGCCTATGCTGCTCTGTACCATCACTCATTCATATATCCTTATGTACATATTCTTTATCCCCTTACACTGTGTATAAGACAGTAGTTTTTTTGGAATTGTTAGTTAGATTACTTGCTCGTTATTACTGCATTGTCGGAACTAGAAGCACAAGCATTTCGCTACACTCGCATTAACATCTGCTAACCATGTGTATGTGACAAATAAAATTTGATTTGATTTGATTTGATTTAGCACCACTCTGCTTTTCGATCAAATAGCCCTTCCACAGCCTGGAGGTTTGTTTTGGGTCATCGTCCTGTGGAAAACAAATGATAGTGGGACTAAGCCCAAATCAGATGGGATGGCGTATCCCTGCAGAAAGCTGTGGTAGCCATGTTGGAAATGAGGTCGCAGTTGTAAATGAGAACTTGTTCTCAACTAGCCTACCTGGTTAAATAAAGGTGAAATAAACAAAAAAGTTCACAGTCTCCTCTGAACTGCAATCTGAGTGCAGTTAACTCTAATGAACTTATCCTCTGCAGCAGAGGTAACTCTGGGTCTTCCTTTCCTGTGGCGGTCCTCATGAGAGCCAGTTTCATCATAGCGCTGGATGGATGTTGCCACGGCACTTGAAGAAAAGTTCAATGTTCCTGTAATGTTCCGGATTGACTGACCTTCATGTCTTAAAGTAATGATGGACTGTCATTTCTCTTTGCTTATTTGAGCTGTTCTTGCCATAATATGGAATTGGCATTTTACCAAATAGGGCTATCTTCTGTATACCACCTCTACCTTGTCACAACACAACTGACTGGCTCAAACACCTTAACTTTTAAGAAGGCACACCTGTTAATTGAAATGCATTCCAGGTGACTACCCCATGAAGTTGGTTGAGAGAATGCCAAGAGTGTGCAAAGCTGTCATCACGGCAAAGGATGGCTACTTCGAAGAATCTCAAATATATGTTGATTTGTTTAACACTCGTTTGGCTACTACATGATTCCATATGTGTTATTTCATGGTTTTTGTCTTCACTGTTAGTCTACAATGTAGAAAAACTTTTAAAAAATGAAGAAAAACCCTGGAATGAGTAGGTGTGTCCAAACTTCTGACTGGTACTGTACATAGACCTGACACCTTATTCTACATAACCTATTTCTATCTGAACACACACACACATGATTCAACAAATCAACTCATCATCACCTTGACTTGTGCAATCAGGTGTTAGTGCTGGGCTGGAACTAAAGCCTGCACTCCCTCCACAGGACCAGGGTTGGAGACCACCCTGTATCTATACAGGACCAGGGCTGGAGACTACCCTGTATCTATACAGGACCAGGGCTGGAGACTACCCTGTATCTATACAGGACCAGGGCTGGAGACTACCCTGTATCTATACAGGACCAGGGCTGGAGACTACCCTGTATCTATACAGGACCAGGGCTGGAGACTACCCTGTATCTATACAGGACCAGGGCTGGAGACTACCCTGTATCTATACAGGACCAGGGCTGGAGACTACCCTGTATCTATACAGGACCAGGGCTGGAGACTACCCTGTATCTATACAGGACCAGGGCTGGAGACTACCCTGTATCTATACAGGACCAGGGCTGGAGACTACCCTGTATCTATACAGGACCAGGGCTGGAGACTACCCTGTATCTATACAGGACCAGGGCTGGAGACTACCCTGTATCTATACAGGACCAGGGCTGGAGACTACCCTGTATCTATACAGGACCAGGGCTGGAGACTACCCTGTATCTGTACAGGACCAGGGCTGGAGACTACCCTGTATCTATACAGGACCAGGGCTGGAGACTACCCTGTATCTATACAAGACCAGGGCTGGAGACTACCCTGTATCTATACAAGACCAGGGCTGGAGACTACCCTGTATCTATACAAGACCAGGGCTGGAGACTACCCTGTATCTATACAGGACCAGGGCTGGAGACCACCCTGTATCTATACAGGACCAGGGCTGGAGACTACCCTGTATCTATACAGGACCAGGGCTGGAGACTACCCTGTATCTATACAGGACCAGGGTTGGAGACCACTGATGACCACCCTGTATCTATACAGGACCAGGGTTGGAGACCACCTTGTATCTCCACAGGACCAGGGTTGGAGACCACTGATGACCACCCTGTATCTTCACAGGACCAGGGTTGGAGACCACTGATGACCACCCTGTATCTATACAGGACCAGGGTTGGAGACCACCCTGTATCTCCACAGGACCAGGGTTGGAGACCACCCTGCATCTCCACAGGACCAGGGTTGGAGACCACTGATGACCACCCTGTAACTATACAGGACCAGGGTTGCAGACCACTGATGGCCACGCTGTATCTATACAGGACCATGGTTGGAGACCACTGATGACCACCCTATATCTATACAGGACCAGGGTTGGAGACCACCCTGTAACTATACAGGACCAGGGTTGGAGACCACCCTGTAACTATACAGGACCAGGGTTGGAGACCACTGATGACCACCCTGTATCTATACAGGACCAGGGCTGGAGACTACCCTGTATCTATACAGGACCAGGGTTGGAGACCACCAATGATCACCCTGTATCTATACAGGACCAGGGTTGGAGACCACCCTGTATCTCCACAGGACCAGGGTTGGAGACCACTGATGACCACCCTGCATCTCCACAGGACCAGGGTTGGAGACCACTGATGACCACCCTGCATCTATACAGGACCAGGGCTGGAGACCACCCTGCATCTATACAGGACCAGGGCTGATGACCACCCTGCATCTATACAGGACCAGGGCTGGAGACCACCCTGCATCTATACAGGACCAGGGCTGGAGACCACCCTGCATCTATACAGGACCAGGGCTGGAGACCACCCTGCATCTATACAGGACCAGGGCTGGAGACCACCCTGCATCTATACAGGACCAGGGCTGGAGACCACCCTGCATCTATACAGGACCAGGGCTGGAGACCACCCTGCATCTATACAGACCACCCTGCATCTATACAGGACCAGGGCTGGAGACTACCCTGTATCTATACAGGACCAGGGCTGGAGACCACCCTGCATCTATACAGGACCAGGGCTCACCCTGTATCTATACAGGACCAGGGCTGGAGACCACCCTGCATCTCCACAGGACCAGGGCTGGAGACCACCCTGACCACCTGCATCTCCACCAGGGCCAGGGTTGGAGGGCTGATGACCACCCTGCATCTATACAGGACCAGGGCTGGAGACCACCCTGCATCTATACAGGACCAGGGCTGGAGACCACCCTGCATCTATACAGGACCAGGGCTGGAGACCACCCTGCATCTATACAGGACCAGGGCTGGAGACCACCCTGCATCTATACAGGACCAGGGCTGGAGACCACCCTGCATCTATACAGGACCAGGGCTGGAGACCACCCTGCATCTATACAGGACCAGGGCTGGAGACCACCCTGCATCTATACAGGACCAGGGCTGGAGACCACCCTGCATCTATACAGGACCAGGGCTGGAGACCACCCTGCATCTATACAGGACCAGGGCTGGAGACCACCCTGCATCTATACAGGACCAGGGCTGGAGACCACCCTGCATCTATACAGGACCAGGGCTGGAGACCACCCTGCATCTATACAGGACCAGGGCTGGAGACCACCCTGCATCTATACAGGACCAGGGCTGGAGACCACCCTGCATCTATACAGGACCAGGGCTGGAGACCACCCTGCATCTATACAGGACCAGGGCTGGAGACCACCCTGCATCTATACAGGACCAGGGCTGGAGACCACCCTGCATCTATACAGGACCAGGGCTGGAGACCACCCTGCATCTATACAGGACCAGGGCTGGAGACCACCCTGCATCTATACAGGACCAGGGCTGGAGACCACCCTGCATCTATACAGGACCAGGGCTGGAGACCACCCTGCATCTATACAGGACCAGGGCTGGAGACCACCCTGCATCTATACAGGACCAGGGCTGGAGACCACCCTGCATCTATACAGGACCAGGGCTGGAGACCACCCTGCATCTATACAGGACCAGGGCTGGAGACCACCCTGCATCTATACAGGACCAGGGCTGGAGACCACCCTGCATGACCACCTGGAGACCACCCTGCATCTATACAGGACCAGGGCTGGAGACCACCCTGTATCTATACAGGACCAGGGTTGGAGACCACTGATGACCACCCTGTATCTCCACAGGACCAGGGCTGGAGACCACCCTGTATCTATACAGGACCAGGGTTGGAGACCACTGATGGCCACCCTGTATCTCCACAGGACCAGGGTTGAAGACCACCCCCTGTATCTCCACAGGACCAGGGTTGGAGACCACCCCACCCTGTAACTATACAGGACCAGGGTTGGAGACCACTGATGACCACCCTGTATCTCCACAGGACCAGGGTTGAAGACCACCAACCCTGTATCTCCACAGGACCAGGGTTGGAGACCACTCATGACCACCCTGTAACTATACAGGACCAGGGTTGGAGACCACCGTTGACCACCCTGTATCTCCACAGGACCAGGGTTGGAGACCACCCTGTATCTCCACAGGACCAGGGTTGAAGACCACTGATGACCACCCTGTATCTATACAGGACCAGGGTTGGAGACCACCCTGTATCTCCACAGGACCAGGGTTGGAGACCACTGATGACCACCCTGTATCTATACAGGACCGGGGTTGGAGACCACTGATGATATCAAGTCTGGTAATGTAGGGTTAAATAATTCAGCAAGACCTTTTAGATGAGAGGTTCTCCTTGACAGCATAAATGGAGGATAATCTCTACAGTAATAACCAGCCAGGCGACATAAAATACTCTATAACAAAAACATGTTTTCAGTTCACATGGAAAGTTTTGCAAACGTACGTACTGGGAAAGGATTTGGCATGTCATAACAAACAAACGCAGGAGCAGAATCAACAGTTAGCAGAAAGTCAACCGTTTGCGGAGTTACTTACAGGAATCTTGTCTTGGCTGGCGTATTGATGCATTCTGTAGCGCTACAAACACAGACAGGAGAATAAAGGAACGGTGTCGTTAGACCGGGAGGAGAATAATAACGGAATAGTAGCAGCAGCTGTACGCGCAGAACTCATCATTATCAGCACGCGCATCTCGGTAATCCGTCAATTTGGGGGAGCAAAGCGACGCGCCTCTCACTTGGCAGGGGACTCAAGATTAGTAGGCTATGACCTACACACATGTTCCATCTAGATACCTATCAAACTATAGTCTACCTGGAGCTCCCCGTGAATTAATTGTGCTATGAGTCTGAGCTACAGGTTCCGTCGATTCATCCGTCTGTTGATTCTGACTGCGCGCGTCCTCGGGAGTTTGGCACACGCTCAACTCAGGTTCACCCAGGTGGGTTGATTGGTCGATGCTCCCTGATAAATTACGGTAACGAGGAACCAGTGGGAACAACCGGGCTCACAGGTGAGGTGATACTGATGGTTTCTACGGCGACGCGCTCAGGGAATTAAAGTGGAAAGCACTGTCATGCACGAAGAACGCATATTAATAATTGTTGTTTTTCATTACAATGAAACCGAAAAATACTACGACCTTTAAATAATGAGCAGTAGGTATCCACGCCTCTTGTTGGTGTTTATTCTTCATTAAAAGTATGTATCCACGCCTCTTGTACGTGTTCATTTTTCATACATGACAGCGCTTGCCATGTTCCTTCCCTGAGCGCGTAACCGTAGAAACGTTCCAAGTATCAACACACCTGACAGGCTCGAACGCCTTTACCTCGTTCAAATGAAATACTTTTTATAGTTGAGCTATTTCCTTTTAATGTTTCTCCAACACGGTAGTCAGAAAGGTATTCAGCATAATAAGACCGTTCAAACTGTTCCACTGAAATCATCTGATTGGACAAACATCGATATTGTTGATTTAAAACACACACATATATGCCTCTGACTACTTTTTTTCTGTCCAAGTCAAGCACTGCTCCTAAATCATGTCCATACTGTATGTGTCTGCTCCTGTAGGGAATCTATGTCCCGACCCAGACCAGGACCTGTAGAGCCCAGAGAGATGTCCAGACCAGGACCCGTAAAGCCCAGAGAGATGTTCCGGTCCAGACCAGGACCTGTAGAGCCCAGAGAGATGTTCCGGTCCAGACCAGGACCTGTAGAGCCCAGAGAGATGTTCCGACCAGGACCTTTAGAGCCCAGAGAGATGTTCTGACCCAGACCAGGACCTGTAGAGCCCAGAGAGATGTCCCGACCAGGACCTGTAGAGCCCAGAGAGATGTCCCGACCAGGACCTGTAGAGCCCAGAGAGATGTCCAGACCAGGACCTGTAGAGCCCAGAGAGATTTTCCGACCAGGACCTATGGAGCCCAGAGAGATGTTCTGACCCAGACCAGGCCCTGTAGAGCCCAGAGAGATGTTCCGACCAGGACCTGTAGAGCCCAGAGAGATGTTCCGGTCCAGACCAGGACCTGTAGAGCCCAGAGAGATGTTCCGGTCCAGACCAGGACCTGTAGAGCCCAGAGAGATGTCCCGAACCAGACCCAGATCAGGAGTACCAGGCCCCGGGTCGAACAGGGCATCACTGTGTATGGACGATGACTCGCTGACAGCTGTGGCCACCCTGCAGCCACTCCATGTTCCTGTAGACACACACATCATAGACACCTAGTATACACATCACATTATCCAATACACACACATCATAGACACCTAGTATACACATCACATTATCCAATACACACACATCATAGACACCTAGTATACACATCACATTATCCAAAACACACACATCACATTATCCAATACACACACATCATAGACACCTAGTATACACATCACATTATCCAATACACACACATCATAGACACCTAGTATACACATCACATTATCCAAAACACACACATAATAGACACCTAGAATACACATCACATTATCCAATACACACACATCATAGACACCTAATATACACATCACATTATCCAATACACACACATCATAGACACCTAGTATACACATCACATTATCCAATACACACACATCATAGACACCTAGTATACACATCACATTATCCAATACACACACATCATAGACACCTAGTATACACATCACATTATCCAATTATCCAATCCACACAGCAGGGTCATATATCCTACCACATTATGGAACAGACACACAAGGTCATATATCCTACCACATTATGGAACAGACACATAGCAGGATCATATATCCTACCACATTATGGAACAGACACACAGACAGGTCATATATCCTACCACATTATGGAACAGACACACAGACAGGTCATATATCCTACCACATTATGGAACACACAGACAGTTCATACAGTGCCTTGCGAAAGTATTCGGCCCCCTTGAACTTTGCGACCTTTTGCCACATTTCAGGCTTCAAACAAAGATATAAAACTGTATTTTTTGTGAAGAATCAACAACAAGTGGGACACAATCATGAAGTGGAACAACATTTATTGGATATTTCAAACTTTTTAACAAATCAAAAACTGAAAAATTGGGCGTGCAAAATTATTCAACCCCTTAAGTTAATACTTTGTAGCGCCACCTTTTGCTGCGATTACAGCTGTAAGTCGCTTGGGGTATGTCTCTATCAGTTTTGCACATCGAGAGACTGAAATTTTTTCCCATTCCTCCTAGCAAAACAGCTCGAGCTCAGTGAGGTTGGATGGAGAGCATTTGTGAACAGCAGTTTTCAGTTCTTTCCACAGATTCTCGATTGGATTCAGGTCTGGACTTTGACTTGGCCATTCTAACACCTGGATATGTTTATTTTTGAACCATTCCATTGTAGATTTTGCTTTATGTTTTGGATCATTGTCTTGTTGGAAGACAAATCTCCATCCCAGTCTCAGGTCTTTTGCAGACTCCATCAGGTTTTCTTCCAGAATGGTCCTGTATTTGGCTCCATCCATCTTCCCATCAATGTTAACCATCTTCCCTGTCCCTGCTGAAGAAAAGCAGGCCCAAACCATGATGCTGCCACCACCATGTTTGACAGTGGGGATGGTGTGTTCAGGGTGATGAGCTGTGTTGCTTTTACGCCAAACATAACGTTTTGCATTGTTGCCAAAAAGTTCAATTTTGTTTTCATCTGACCAGAGCACCTTCTTCCACATGTTTGGTGTGTCTCCCAGGTGGCTTGTGGCAAACTTTAAACAACACTTTTTATGGATATCTTTAAGAAATGGCTTTCTTCTTGCCACTCTTCCATAAAGGCCAGATTTGTGCAATATACGACTGAATGTTGTCCTATGGACAGAGTCTCCCACCTCAGCTGTAGATCTCTGCAGTTCATCCAGAGTGATCATGGGCCTCTTGGCTGCATCTCTGATCAGTCTTCTCCTTGTATGAGCTGAAAGTTTAGAGGGACGGCCAGGTCTTGGTAGATTTGCAGTGGTCTGATACTCCTTCCATTTCAATATTATCGCTTGCACAGTGCTCCTTGGGATGTTTAAAGCTTGGGAAATCTTTTTGTATCCAAATCCGGCTTTAAACTTCTTCACAACAGTATCTCGGACCTGCCTGGTGTGTTCCTTGTTCTTCATGATGCTCTCTGCGCTTTTAACAGACCTCTGAGACTATCACAGTGCAGGTGCATTTATACGGAGACTTGATTACACACAGGTGGATTGTATTTATCATTATTAGTCATTTAGGTCAACATTGGATCATTCAGAGATCCTCACTGAACTTCTGGAGAGAGTTTGCTGCACTGAAAGTAAAGGGGCTGAATAATTTTGCACGCCCAATTTTTCAGTTTTTGTTTTGTTAAAAAAGTTTGAAATATCCAATAAATGTCGTTCCACTTCATGATTCTGTCCCACTTGTTGTTGATTCTTCACAAAAAAATACAGTGTTATATCTTTATGTTTGAAGCCTGAAATGTGCCAAAAGGTCGCAAAGTTCAAGGGGGCCGAATACTTTCGCAAGGCACTGTATATCTTACCACATTATGGAACACACAGACAGTTCATCTATCCTACCACATTATGGAACACACAGACACACAGCAGGGTCATATATCCTACCACATTATGGAACAGACACACAGCAGGGTCATATATCCTACCACATTATGGAACACACAGCAGGGTCATACATCCTACCACATTATGGAACAGACACACAGACAACACAGCAGGGTCATATATCCTACCACATTATGGAACAGACACACAGACAGTTCATATATCCTACCACATTATGGAACACACAGACAGTTCATATATCCTACCACATTATGGAACAGACACACAGCAGGGTCATACATCCTACCACATTATGGAACAGACACACAGCAGGGTCATATATCCTACCACATTATGGAACAGACACACAGACAGGTCATATATCCTACCACATTATGGAACAGCCACACAGACAGGTCATATATCCTACCACATTATGGAACAGCACAGCAGGGTCATATATCCTACCACATTATGGAACAGACACAGACAGTTCATATATCCTACCACATTATGGAACAGACACACAGCAGGGTCATATATCCTACCACATTATGGAACAGACACACAGCAGGGTCATATATCCTACCACATTATGGAACAGACACACAGACAGGTCATATCCTACCACATTATGGAACAGACACACAGACAGGTCATATATCCTACCACATTATGGAACACACAGACAGTTCATATATCCTACCACATTATGGAACAGACACAGAGCAGGTCATATATCCTACCACATTATGGAACAGACACAGACAGGTCATATATCCTACCACATTATGGAACACACAGACAGGGGTCATATATCCTACCACATTATGGAACAGACACACAGACAGGGTCATATATCCTACCACATTATGGAACAGACACAGACAGGGGGTCATATATCCTACCACATTATGGAACAGACACACAGCAGGGTCATATATCCTACCACATTATGGAACAGACAGACAGTTCATATATCCTACCACATTATGGAACACACACAGCAGGGTCATATATCCTACCACATTATGGAACAGACACAGCAGGGTCATATATCCTACCACATTATGGAACAGACACACAGACAGGGTCATATATCCTACCACATTATGGAACAGACACACAGCAGGGTCATATATCCTACCACATTATGGAAGCAGACAGACAGGGTCATATATCCTACACAGAACAGGGGTCATATATCCTACCACATTATGGAACACACAGCAGGGTCATATATCCTACCACATTATGGAACAGACACACAGCAGGGTCATATATCCTACCACATTATGGAACAGACACACAGCAGGGTCATATATCCTACCACATTATGGAACAGACACACAGCAGGGTCATATATCCTACCACATTATGGAACAGACACACAGCAGGGTCATATATCCTACCACATTATGGAACAGACACACAGACAGGTCATATATCCTACCACATTATGGAACACACAGCAGGGTCATATATCCTACCACATTATGGAACAGACACACAGACAGGTCATATATCCTACCACATTATGGAACAGACACACAGACAGGTCATATATCCTACCACATTATGGAACACACAGACAGTTCATATATCCTACCACATTATGGAACACACAGACAGTTCATATATCCTACCACATTATGGAACACACAGCAGGGTCATATATCCTACCACATTATGGAACAGACACACAGCAGGGTCATATATCCTACCACATTATGGAACAGACACACAGCAGGGTCATATATCCTACCACATTATGGAACAGACACACAGCAGGGTCATATATCCTACCACATTATGGAACACACAGCAGGGTCATATATCCTACCACATTATGGAACAGACACACAGACAGGGTCATATATCCTACCACATTATGGAACAGCCACACAGACAGGTCATATATCCTACCACATTATGGAACACACAGCAGGGTCATATATCCTACCACATTATGGAACAGACACACAGACAGTTCATATATCCTACCACATTATGGAACACACAGACAGGTCATATATCCTACCACATTATGGAACAGACACACAGACAGGTCATATATCCTACCACATTATGGAACAGACACACAGACAGGTCATATATCCTACCACATTATGGAACAGACACACAGCAGGGTCATATATCCTACCACATTATGGAACAGACACACAGCAGGGTCATATATCCTACCACATTATGGAACACACAGCAGGGTCATATATCCTACCACATTATGGAACAGACACACAGCAGGGTCATATATCCTACCACATTATGGAACAGACACACAGACAGGTCATATATCCTACCACATTATGGAACACACAGCAGGGTCATATATCCTACCACATTATGGAACAGCACACAGACAGGTCATATATCCTACCACATTATGGAACAGACACAGCAGGGTCATATATCCTACCACATTATGGAACAGACACACAGCAGGGTCATATATCCTACCACATTATGGAACAGACACACAGACAGGGTCATATATCCTACCACATTATGGAACAGACACACAGACAGGTCATATATCCTACCACATTATGGAACACACAGCAGGGTCATATATCCTACCACATTATGGAACAGACACACAGACAGGTCATATATCCTACCACATTATGGAACAGACACACAGACAGGTCATATATCCCACACCACATTATGGAACAGACACAGACAGTTCATATATCCTACCACATTATGGAACAGACACAGACAGTTCATATATCCTACCACATTATGGAACAGACACACAGACAGGGTCATATATCCTACCACATTATGGAACAGACACACAGCAGGGTCATATATCCTACCACATTATGGAACAGACACACAGCAGGGTCATATATCCTACCACATTATGGAACAGACACACAGACAGGGTCATATATCCTACCACATTATGGAACAGACACACAGACAGTTCATATATCCTACCACATTATGGAACACACAGACAGGTCATATATCCTACCACATTATGGAACAGACACACAGACAGGGTCATATATCCTACCACATTATGGAACAGACACACAGACAGGGTCATATATCCTACCACATTATGGAACAGACACACAGACAGGTCATATATCCTACCACATTATGGAACAGACACAGCAGGGTCATATATCCTACCACATTATGGAACAGCCACACAGACAGGTCATATATCCTACCACATTATGGAACACACAGCAGGGTCATATATCCTACCACATTATGGAACAGACACACAGCAGGGTCATATATCCTACCACATTATGGAACAGACACACAGAGGGTCATATATCCTACCACATTATGGAACAGACACACAGCAGGGTCATATATCCTACCACATTATGGAACAGACACACAGACAGGTCATACATCCTACCACATTATGGAACACACAGCAGGGTCATATATCCTACCACATTATGGAACAGACACACAGACAGTTCATATATCCTAGCACATTATGGAACAGACACACAGACAGTTCATATATCCTACCACATTATGGAACAGACACACAGCAGGGTCATATATCCTACCACATTATGGAACAGACACACAGACAGGTCATATATCCTACCACATTATGGAACACACAGCAGGGTCATATATCCTACCACATTATGGAACAGACACACAGCAGGGTCATATATCCTACCACATTATGGAACAGCCACACAGAGAGGTCATATATCCTACCACATTATGGAACACACAGCAGGGTCATATATCCTACCACATTATGGAACAGACACACAGCAGGGTCATATATCCTACCACATTATGGAACAGACACACAGAGCAGGGTCATATATCCTACCACATTATGGAACAGACACACAGCAGGGTCATATATCCTACCACATTATGGAACAGACACACAGACAGGTCATATATCCTACCACATTATGGAACACACAGCAGGGTCATATATCCTACCACATTATGGAACAGACACACAGACAGGTCATATACCCTACCACATTATGGAACACACAGACAGTTCATATATCCTACCACATTATGGAACAGACACACAGCAGGGTCATATATCCTACCACATTATGGAACAGACACACAGCAGGGTCATATATCCTACCACATTATGGAACAGACACACAGACAGGTCATATATCCTACCACATTATGGAACACACAGCAGGGTCATATATCCTACCACATTATGGAACAGACACACAGACAGGTCATATATCCTACCACATTATGGAACAGACACACAGACAGGTCATATATCCTACCACATTATGGAACACACAGACAGTTCATATATCCTACCACATTATGGAACACACAGACAGTTCATATATCCTACCACATTATGGAACAGAGGTCATATATCCTACCACATTATGGAACAGACACACAGCAGGGTCATATATCCTACCACATTATGGAACAGACACAGCAGGGTCATATATCCTACCACATTATGGAACAGACACACAGCAGGGTCATATATCCTACCACATTATGGAACAGACACACAGCAGGGTCATATATCCTACCACATTATGGAACAGACACACAGACAGGGTCATATATCCTACCACATTATGGAACAGACACACAGACAGGTCATATATCCTACCACATTATGGAACACACAGCAGGTCATATATCCTACCACATTATGTCATATATCCTACCACATTATGGAACAGACACACAGACAGTTCATATATCCTACCACATTATGGAACAGACACACAGACAGGTTCATATATCCTACCACATTATGGAACAGACACACAGACAGGGTCATATATCCTACCACATTATGGAACAGACACACAGCAGGGTCATACATCCTACCACATTATGGAACACACAGACACACAGCAGGGTCATACATCCTACCACATTATGGAACAGACACACAGGGTCATATATCCTACCACATTATGGAACAGACACACAGCAGGGTCATATATCCTACCACATTATGGAACAGACACACAGACAGGGTCATATATCCTACCACATTATGGAACAGCCACACAGACAGGTCATATATCCTACCACATTATGGAACAGACACACAGGGGTCATATATCCTACCACATTATGGAACAGACACACAGACAGGGTCATATATCCTACCACATTATGGAACAGACACAGCAGGGTCATATATCCTACCACATTATGGAACAGACACACAGCAGGGTCATATATCCTACCACATTATGGAACAGACACACAGCAGGGTCATATATCCTACCACATTATGGAACAGACACACACATTATGGAACAGGGTCATATATCCTACCACATTATGGAACAGACACACAGCAGGGTCATATATCCTACCACATTATGGAACAGACACACAGACAGGGTCATATATCCTACCACATTATGGAACAGACACACAGCAGGGTCATATATCCTACCACATTATGGAACAGACACACAGACAGGGTCATATATCCTACCACATTATGGAACAGACACACAGCAGGGTCATATATCCTACCACATTATGGAACAGACACACAGCAGGGTCATATATCCTACCACATTATGGAACAGACACACAGACAGGGTCATATATCCTACCACATTATGGAACAGACACACAGACAGGTCATATATCCTAGGAACACACAGGGGTCATATATCCTACCACATTATGGAACAGACACACAGACAGGTCATATATCCTACCACATTATGGAACAGACACACAGACAGGTCATATATCCTACCACATTATGGAACACACAGACAGTTCATATATCCTACCACATTATGGAACACACAGACAGTTCATATATCCTACCACATTATGGAACACACAGCAGGGTCATATATCCTACCACATTATGGAACACACAGACACACAGCAGGGTCATATATCCTACCACATTATGGAACAGACACACAGCAGGGTCATATATCCTACCACATTATGGAACAGACACACAGCAGGGTCATATATCCTACCACATTATGGAACACACAGCAGGGTCATATATCCTACCACATTATGGAACAGACACACAGACAGTTCATATATCCTACCACATTATGGAACAGCCACACAGACAGGTCATATGTCCTACCACATTATGGAACACACAGCAGGGTCATATATCCTACCACATTATGGAACAGACACACAGACAGTTCATATATCCTACCACATTATGGAACACACAGACAGTTCATATATCCTACCACATTATGGAACAGACACACAGACAGGTCATATATCCTACCACATTATGGAACAGACACACAGCAGGGTCATATATCCTACCACATTATGGAACAGACACACAGCAGGGTCATATATCCTACCACATTATGGAACACACAGCAGGGTCATATATCCTACCACATTATGGAACACACAGCAGGGTCATATATCCTACCACATTATGGAACAGACACACAGACAGGTCATATATCCTACCACATTATGGAACAGACACACAGACAGGTCATATATCCTACCACATTATGGAACAGACACACAGACAGGTCATATATCCTACCACATTATGGAACAGACACACAGACAGGTCATATATCCTACCACATTATGGAACAGACACACAGCAGGGTCATATATCCTACCACATTATGGAACAGACACACAGCAGGGTCATATATCCTACCACATTATGGAACAGACACACAGCAGGGTCATATATCCTACCACATTATGGAACAGACACACAGACAGGTCATATATCCTACCACATTATGGAACACACAGCAGGGTCATATATCCTACCACATTATGGAACAGACACACAGACAGGTCATATATCCTACCACATTATGGAACAGACACACAGACAGGTCATATATCCTACCACATTATGGAACACACAGACAGTTCATATATCCTACCACATTATGGAACACACAGACAGTTCATATATCCTACCACATTATATCCCTACCACATTATGGAACAGACACACAGACAGGTCATATATCCTACCACATTATGGAACAGACACACAGCAGGGTCATACATCCTACCACATTATGGAACAGACACACAGCAGGGTCATATATCCTACCACATTATGGAACACACAGCAGGGTCATATATCCTACCACATTATGGAACAGACACACAGACAGTTCATATATCCTACCACATTATGGAACAGACACACAGCAGGGTCATATATCCTACCACATTATGGAACAGACACACAGACAGTTCATATATCCTACCACATTATGGAACAGCACACAGACAGGTCATATATCCTACCACATTATGGAACACACAGCAGGGTCATATATCCTACCACATTATGGAACAGACACACAGCAGGGTCATATATCCTACCACATTATGGAACACACAGCAGGGTCATATATCCTACCACATTATGGAACACACAGACAGTTCATATATCCTACCACATTATGGAACAGACACACAGCAGGAACAGACATCATATCCTACCACATTATGGAACAGACACACAGCAGGGTCATATATCCTACCACATTATGGAACAGACACACAGCAGGGTCATATATCCTACCACATTATGGAACAGACACACAGACAGGGTCATATATCCTACCACATTATGGAACACACACAGACAGGGTCATATATCCTACCACATTATGGAACACACAGCAGGGTCATATATCCTACCACATTATGGAACACACAGACAGGGTCATATATCCTACCACATTATGGAACAGACACACAGACAGGGGTCATATATCCTACCACATTATGGAACAGACACACAGCAGGGTCATATATCCTACCACATTATGGAACAGACACACAGCAGGGTCATATATCCTACCACATTATGGAACAGACACACAGCAGGGTCATATATCCTACCACATTATGGAACAGACACACAGCAGGGTCATATATCCTACCACATTATGGAACAGTCACACAGACAGGTCATATATCCTACCACATTATGGAACACACAGCAGGGTCATATATCCTACCACATTATGGAACAGACACACAGACAGTTCATATATCCTAGCACATTATGGAACAGACACACAGCAGGGTCATATATCCTACCACATTATGGAACAGACACACAGCAGGGTCATATATCCTACCACATTATGGAACAGACACACAGACAGTTCATATATCCTAGCACATTATGGAACAGACACACAGCAGGGTCATATATCCTACCACATTATGGAACAGACACACAGACAGGTCATATATCCTACCACATTATGGAACACACAGCAGGGTCATACATCCTACCACATTATGGAACAGACACACAGACAGGGTCATATATCCTACCACATTATGGAACAGACACAGACAGGTCATATATCCTACCACATTATGGAACAGACACACAGCAGGTCATATATCCTACCACATTATGGAACAGACACACAGACAGGTCATATATCCTACCACATTATGGAACAGACACAGACAGGGTCATATATCCTACCACATTATGGAACAGACACACAGACAGGGTCATATATCCTACCACATTATGGAACAGACACAGACAGGTCATATATCCTACCACATTATGGAACACACAGCAGGGTCATATATCCTACCACATTATGGAACAGACACACAGACAGTTCATATATCCTACCACATTATGGAACAGACACACAGCAGGGTCATACATCCTACCACATTATGGAACACACAGCAGGGTCATATATCCTACCACATTATGGAACAGACACACAGCAGGGTCATATATCCTACCACATTATGGAACAGACACACAGACAGGTCATATATCCTACCACATTATGGAACACACAGCAGGGTCATATATCCTACCACATTATGGAACACACAGACACACAGCAGGGTCATATATCCTACCACATTATGGAACAGACAGACAGCAGGGTCATACATCCTACCACATTATGGAACAGACACACAGCAGGGTCATATATCCTACCACATTATGGAACAGACACACAGCAGGGTCATATATCCTACCACATTATGGAACAGACACACAGACAGGTCATATATCCTACCACATTATGGAACACACAGCAGGGTCATATATCCTACCACATTATGGAACAGACACACAGACAGTTCATATATCCTACCACATTATGGAACACACAGACAGTTCATATATCCTACCACATTATGGAACACACAGCAGGGTCATATATCCTACCACATTATGGAACACACACAGCAGGGTCATATATCCTACCACATTATGGAACAGACACACAGCAGGGTCATATATCCTACCACATTATGGAACAGACACACAGCAGGGTCATATATCCTACCACATTATGGAACAGACACACAGCAGGGTCATATATCCTACCACATTATGGAACAGACACAGCAGGGTCATATATCCTACCACATTATGGAACAGACACACAGCAGGGTCATATATCCTACCACATTATGGAACAGACACACAGACAGGTCATATATCCTACCACATTATGGAACAGACACACAGACAGGTCATATATCCTACCACATTATGGAACAGACACACAGACAGGTCATATATCCTACCACATTATGGAACAGACACACAGACAGTTCATATATCCTACCACATTATGGAACACACAGACACACAGCAGGGTCATATATCCTACCACATTATGGAACACACAGCAGGGTCATATATCCTACCACATTATGGAACACACAGCAGGGTCATATATCCTACCACATTATGGAACAGACACAGACAGGTCATATATCCTACCACATTATGGAACACACAGCAGGGTCATATATCCACACAGCAGGGTCATATATCCTACCACATTATGGAACAGACACAGCAGGGTCATATATCCTACCACATTATGGAACAGACACACAGCAGGGTCATATATCCTACCACATTATGGAACAGACACACAGCAGGGTCATATATCCTACCACATTATGGAACAGACACACAGCAGGGTCATATATCCTACCACATTATGGAACAGACACACAGCAGGGTCATATATCCTACCACATTATGGAACAGAGGGTCACACAGAACAGACACACAGGGTCATATATCCTACCACATTATGGAACACACAGCAGGGTCATATATCCTACCACATTATGGAACAGACACACAGACAGTTCATATATCCTACCACATTATGGAACAGACACACAGACAGGGTCATATATCCTACCACATTATGGAACAGACACACAGCAGGGTCATATATCCTACCACATTATGGAACAGACACACAGACAGTTCATATATCCTAGCACATTATGGAACAGACACACAGCAGGGTCATATATCCTACCACATTATGGAACAGACACACAGACAGGTCATATATCCTACCACATTATGGAACACACAGCAGGGTCATACATCCTACCACATTATGGAACAGACACACAGCAGGGTCATATATCCTACCACATTATGGAACAGACACACAGACAGGTCATATATCCTACCACATTATGGAACAGACACACAGCAGGGTCATATATCCTACCACATTATGGAACAGCCACACAGACAGGTCATATATCCTACCACATTATGGAACACACAGCAGGGTCATATATCCTACCACATTATGGAACAGACACACAGACAGTTCATATATCCTACCACATTATGGAACAGCCACACAGACAGGTCATATATCCTACCACATTATGGAACACACAGCAGGGTCATATATCCTACCACATTATGGAACAGACACACAGACAGTTCATATATCCTACCACATTATGGAACACACAGACAGTTCATATATCCTACCACATTATGGAACAGACACACAGACAGGTCATATATGCTACCACATTATGGAACAGACACACAGACAGTTCATATATCCTACCACATTATGGAACAGACACACAGCAGGGTCATACATCCTACCACATTATGGAACACACAGCAGGGTCATATATCCTACCACATTATGGAACACACAGCAGGGTCATATATCCTACCACATTATGGAACAGACACACAGACAGGTCATATATCCTACCACATTATGGAACAGCCACACAGACAGGTCATATATCCTACCACATTATGGAACACACAGCAGGGTCATATATCCTACCACATTATGGAACAGACACACAGACAGTTCATATATCCTACCACATTATGGAACAGACACACAGCAGGGTCATATATCCTACCACATTATGGAACAGACACACAGCAGGGTCATATATCCTACCACATTATGGAACAGACACACAGCAGGGTCATATATCCTACCACATTATGGAACAGACACACAGCAGGGTCATATATCCTACCACATTATGGAACAGACACAGCAGGGTCATATATCCTACCACATTATGGAACAGACACACAGACAGGTCATATATCCTACCACATTATGGAACAGACACACAGACAGGAACAGACACACAGACAGGTCAAATATCCTACCACATTATGGAACACACAGACAGTTCATATATCCTACCACATTATGGAACACACAGACAGTTCATATATCCTACCACATTATGGAACAGACACACAGCAGGGTCATATATCCTACCACATTATGGAACAGACACACAGCAGGGTCATATATCCTACCACATTATGGAACACACAGCAGGGTCATATATCCTACCACATTATGGAACACACAGCAGGGTCATATATCCTACCACATTATGGAACAGACACACAGACAGTCATATATCCTACCACATTATGGAACAGACACACAGCAGGGTCATATATCCTACCACATTATGGAACAGACACACAGACAGTTCATATATCCTACCACATTATGGAACAGCCACACAGACAGGTCATATATCCTACCACATTATGGAACACACAGCAGGGTCATATATCCTACCACATTATGGAACACACAGCAGGGTCATATATCCTACCACATTATGGAACACACAGACAGTTCATATATCCTACCACATTATGGAACACACAGACAGTTCATATATCCTACCACATTATGGAACAGACACAGAACATCCTACCACATTATGGAACACACAGCAGGGTCATATATCCTACCACATTATGGAACAGACACACAGCAGGGTCATATATCCTACCACATTATGGAACACACAGCAGGGTCATATATCCTACCACATTATGGAACAGACACACAGACAGGGTCATATATCCTACCACATTATGGAACAGACACACAGACAGGGTCATATATCCTACCACATTATGGAACAGACACACAGCAGGGTCATATATCCTACCACATTATGGAACAGACACACAGACAGTTCATATATCCTACCACATTATGGAACAACAGACAGGGTCATATATCCTACCACATTATGGAACAGACACACAGCAGGGTCATATATCCTACCACATTATGGAACACACACAGCAGGGTCATATATCCTACCACATTATGGAACAGACACAGCAGGGTCATATATCCTACCACATTATGGAACACACACAGCAGGGTCATATATCCTACCACATTATGGAACAGACACACAGACAGGTCATATATCCTACCACATTATGGAACAGACACACAGACAGGGTCATATATCCTACCACATTATGGAACAGACACACAGCAGGGTCATATATCCTACCACATTATGGAACAGACACAGCAGGGTCATATATCCTACCACATTATGGAACAGACACACAGCAGGGTCATATATCCTACCACATTATGGAACAGACACACAGACAGGTCATATATCCTACCACATTATGGAACAGACACACAGACAGGGTCATATATCCTACCACATTATGGAACACACAGCAGGGTCATATATCCTACCACATTATGGAACAGACACACAGACAGTTCATATATCCTACCACATTATGGAACAGACACACAGCAGGGTCATATATCCTACCACATTATGGAACAGACACACAGCAGGGTCATATATCCTACCACATTATGGAACACACAGCAGGGTCATATATCCTACCACATTATGGAACAGACACACAGACAGGGTCATATATCCTACCACATTATGGAACAGACACACAGACAGGTCATATATCCTACCACATTATGGAACACACAGCAGGGTCATATATCCTACCACATTATGGAACAGACACACAGACAGTTCATATATCCTACCACATTATGGAACACACAGACAGTTCATATATCCTACCACATTATGGAACAGACACACAGGGTCATATATCCTACCACATTATGGAACAGACACACAGACAGATATCCTACCACATTATGGAACAGACACACAGCAGGGTCATATATCCTACCACATTATGGAACACACAGCAGGGTCATATATCCTACCACATTATGGAACACACAGCAGGGTCATATATCCTACCACATTATGGAACAGACACACAGACAGGGTCATATATCCTACCACATTATGGAACAGACACACAGCAGGGTCATATATCCTACCACATTATGGAACAGACACACAGACAGGTCATATATCCTACCACATTATGGAACAGACACACAGGACAGGGTCATATATCCTACCACATTATGGAACACACACACAGCAGGGTCATATATCCTACCACATTATGGAACATTATGGAACAGACACACAGACAGGGTCATATATCCTACCACATTATGGAACAGACACACAGCAGGGTCATATATCCTACCACATTATGGAACAGACACACAGACAGGTCATATATCCTACCACATTATGGAACAGACACACAGACAGGTCATATATCCTACCACATTATGGAACAGACACACAGCAGGGTCATATATCCTACCACATTATGGAACAGACACACAGACAGGTCATATATCCTACCACATTATGGAACACACAGCAGGGTCATATATCCTACCACATTATGGAACAGACACACAGACAGGGTCATATATCCTACCACATTATGGAACACACAGACAGGGTCATATATCCTACCACATTATGGAACAGACACAGACAGGTCATATATCCTACCACATTATGGAACAGACACACAGCAGGGTCATATATCCTACCACATTATGGAACAGACACACAGCAGGGGAACATATATCCTACCACATTATGGAACACACAGCAGGGTCATATATCCTACCACATTATGGAACAGACACAGACAGTTCATATATCCTACCACATTATGGAACAGACACACAGACAGGTCATATATCCTACCACATTATGGAACAGACACACAGACAGGGGTCATATATCCTACCACATTATGGAACAGACACACAGACAGGTCATATATCCTACCACATTATGGAACAGACACACAGACAGGGTCATATATCCTACCACATTATGGAACAGACACACAGCAGGGTCATATATCCTACCACATTATGGAACAGACACACAGACAGGGTCATATATCCTACCACATTATGGAACAGACACACAGACAGGGTCATATATCCTACCACATTATGGAACAGACACACAGCAGGGTCATATATCCTACCACATTATGGAACACACAGCAGGGTCATATATCACCACATTATGGAACAGGTCATATATCCTACCACATTATGGAACAGACACACAGACAGGGTCATATATCCTACCACATTATGGAACAGATACACAGACAGTTCATATATCCTAGCACATTATGGAACAGACACACAGCAGGGTCATACATCCTACCACATTATGGAACACACAGCAGGGTCATATATCCTACCACATTATGGAACAGACACACAGCAGGGTCTTACATCCTACCACATTATGGAACAGACACACAGCAGGGTCATATATCCTACCACATTATGGAACAGACACACAGACAGGCCATATATCCTACCACATTATGGAACAGACACACAGCAGGGTCATATATCCTACCACATTATGGAACAGACACACAGCAGGGTCATATATCCTACCACATTATGGAACAGACACACAGCAGGGTCATATATCCTACCACATTATGGAACAGACACACAGACAGGGTCCTACCACATTATGGAACAGACACAGACAGGGTCATATATCCTACCACATTATGGAACACACAGCAGGGTCATATATCCTACCACATTATGGAACACACAGACAGGGTCATATATCCTACCACATTATGGAACAGACACAGACAGTTCATATATCCTACCACATTATGGAACAGACACACAGCAGGGTCATATATCCTACCACATTATGGAACAGACACAGACAGGGTCATATATCCTACCACATTATGGAACAGACACACAGGAACAGGGTCATATATCCTACCACATTATGGAACAGACACACAGACAGGTCATATATCCTACCACATTATGGAACAGACACAGCAGGGTCATATATCCTACCACATTATGGAACAGACACAGACAGGGTCATATATCCTACCACATTATGGAACAGACACACAGACAGTTCATATATCCTACCACATTATGGAACAGACACACAGCAGGGTCATATATCCTACCACATTATGGAACAGACACACAGAACAGGGTCATATATCCTACCACATTATGGAACACACAGCAGGGTCATATATCCTACCACATTATGGAACAGACACACAGACAGGAACACACAGTCATATATCCTACCACATTATGGAACAGATATATCACACAGACAGGTCATATATCCTACCACATTATGGAACAGACACACAGCAGGGTCATATATCCTACCACATTATGGAACAGACACACAGCAGGGTCATATATCCTACCACATTATGGAACACACAGCAGGGTCATATATCCTACCACATTATGGAACAGACACACAGACAGGTCATATATCCTACCACATTATGGAACAGACACACAGACAGGTCATATATCCTACCACATTATGGAACACACAGACAGTTCATATATCCTACCACATTATGGAACACACAGACAGTTCATATATCCTACCACATTATGGAACACACAGACACACAGCAGGGTCATATATCCTACCACATTATGGAACAGACACACAGACAGGTCATATATCCTACCACATTATGGAACAGACACACAGACAGGTCAAAAATCCTACCACGTTATGGAACAGACACATATATCCTACCACACATTATGGAACAGGTTCATATATCCTACCACATTATGGAACAGACACAGCAGGGTCATATATCCTACCACATT
>NW_024609085.1:30000-106502 GCF_018296145.1 Oncorhynchus tshawytscha | reverse complement strand
ACAACACCACAACACACCACACAGCAACAAACCCCTACACAACACCACAATACAACACAACACCACAACAAACCACCACACAACACCATCAAACCACCACACAACACCACAACAAACCACCACACAACACCACAACAAACCACCACACAACACCACAACCCACCACACAACACCACAACCCACCACACAACACCACAACCCACCACACAACACTACAAACCACCACATAAATACTAAAAACTACCACAACCCACCACACAACACCACAACCCACCACAAACACCACAACCCACCACATAACACCACAACCCACCACGCAACACCACAAACCCACCACAACACCACAAACCACCACATAACACTACAAACTCCACCACACAACACCACACAACACCACAACCCACCACACAAATATCACAAACTCCACTACAAAACACAACAAAGCACCATATAACACCAAACCCACCACACAACACCACTACAACAACAAACTACCATAACACACAACCTACTACACAACACCACAAACAAATTACCACACAACACCACAACTTTTACCACACAACACCACAAATTTACCACAAACACTACAAATTTACCACACACAACACTACAATTTACCATATACAAATACCACAACCCACCACACAACACTACACCCCACCACACAACACCACAAATTTGGCACTACAAAACCACCACAAAACACCACATAACACTACAACCTGCCACACAACACTACAACCTACCACAAAACTACAACCTACAATAACACTACAAATCACACATAAAACCACAAACCCACCACACAACACCACAACACACTACATACAATACCACAACACACCACACAACACTACAAACCACCAAAACCTACCACACAACACTACAAACCCAAAACTCCACCACACAACACTACAAACCAAAACCACCACACAACACCACAACCCAACACATAACACCACAACCCACTACGCAACACCACAACTCACCACACAACACCACAAACCACTATATAAACTACAACCACAACAATACCACACAACACCACAACCCACCACACAACATCACAACCCCACCACAAAATACCACAACAAACCACCATATAAACCACACAAAACCACAAATCCACAACACTACAAACCACAACCCACCACACAACACCACAACTGTACCACACAAACAAACACCACATAACAACAAACACCACACAACATTCAACCCACCACAAAACACTACAAAAAATACTACCACTACAACACTACATAACACAATAAATTTTACCACAAACACTACAACCCACCACACAACACCACAAATTTACTACAACAAAATTACCACATAATACTACAAATTTACCACAATACCACAAAATTTACCACACAACACTACAAACCACCACATAACACCATAAATTTACCACATAACACTACAACCCACCACACAACACCAAACCACCAACAACACCACACAAACCACATAAAACCACAACCCACCCACAACACCACAACAACCCACACAACACCACAAAAAAACCACCACACAACACCACAACCCCACCACACAACAGCACAACCCACCACACAACAGCACAACCCACCACACAACACCACAAACCACCACAAACACTATAAATTTACCCACAACACTACAACATCCACACAACACTACAACCCACCACAAACACCACAACCCACCACACAAAACTACAACCCACCACACAACACCACAAACCACCACATAACACTACAACCCACCACACAATACTACAAACCTCCACTTACAAATACAAACCACCACATAACACCACAAAACCACATAAAACCACAACCTACTACACAACACCACAAATAAACACCACACAACTACAACCCACTACACAACACTACAACCCACATAAATACTACAACCCACCACATAAACCACAACCACCACAAACACCACAACACACCACACAACACCACAACACACCACACAACACTACAAATACAACCCACCACACAACACCACAAATTTACCACACAATACCACAAATTTACCACACAAACCACAACCAAACACCACAAACACCACAACCTACGCAACACCACAACCCACCACAAACACTAAAACCACCTATAAACACTACAACCTACCACATAACACCACAACCCACCACACAACACCACAACCCACCACACAACACTACAACCCACCACACAGCACCACAACCCACCAACAACACCACAACCCACCACACAACACCACAACCCAACACAACACCACAACCCACCACACAACACCACAACCCACCACATAACACCACACAACATCACAACACTACATAAATACTAAACCCACCACACAAAACCACCACAAAAACCACATAAAACCATAAAACCACAACCCACTACACAACACCAAACAAAACCACCACACAACAGCACAAATTTACCACAAACAGCACAACCCACCACACAACACCACAAAACACCACATAACACCACAACCCACCACAAACACCACACAACACCACATAAAACCACAACCCACTACACAACACCACAACAAACCACCACACAACACCACAACCCACCACAAACACCACAACCCACCACAAACACCACAACCCACCACACAACACCACAACCCACCACACAACACCACAACCCACCACACAACACCACAAACCACCATAAACCTACAACCCACCACATAACACCACAAATTCCACTACATAACACTACAACCCACCACACAAATACCACAAATTCCACTACACACCACCACAACCCACCACACAACACCACAACCCACCACACAAATACCACAAATTTACCACACAACACCACAAATTTACCACATAACACTACAACCCACCACACAACTACCACAACCCACTACACAACACCACAACCCACCAAAATTACAAATTTACTACAACCCACAATAACACTAAACCCACACAATACTAAAATTTACCACTAAATACTACAAATACCACATAAAACCACAACCTACTATAAACACAAACAAACCCACCACACAACACCACAACCCACCACACAACAGCACAAATCCCACCACACAACAGCACAAATTTACCACAAACACCACAAATTTACCACAAAACTATAAAACCACACAACATACTACAACCCACCACACAAACAAACCACCACATTAAATACCACAACCTACCACACAAACTACAAACTACCACACAAATACTACAACCACCATATAATACTACAAAATTTACCACAATACTACAATAAACACCACATAACACTACAAAAACCACATAAAATTAAAATTTACTACACAATACTACAACAAACCACCACACAACACCACAACCTACCACACAATACACAAATTTACACTACAACCTACAATAATACCACAAATTTACCAAACACACAACACACTACAAACACCACAACACACCACACAACACTACAAACCACCACAACACTACACAACACCAAACCCACCACATAACACCACAACCCACCACATAAATACCACAACCCACCACACAAACCACAACTACACGCAACACCACAACCCACCACACAACACCACAACCCACCACATAACACTACAACCCACCACATAACACCACAACCCACCACACAACACCACAACCCACCACACAACACCACAACCCACCACACAACACCACAACCCACCACATAACACCACAACCCACCACACAACACCAACACCACACAACACCACAACCCACCACACAACACCACAACCCACACAAAACACACAACACCACAAACTACATAACACTACAACCCACTACACAACACCACAACCCACCACACAAAAACACCATAAAACACAACCTACTACAAATACCACAACAAACCACCACACACACCACAACCACTACACAACACTACAACCCACCACACAACACTACAAACCACTACATAACACCACAACCCACCACAAACACCACAACACCACAACACACACACAACACTACAAACTACACAACACTACAAACTACACAACACTACAAACCACATAACACCACAACCCACCACACAACACCACAAACCCACAACAAACACAACACCACAAAAACCACAACAACCACTACAAAACACCACAACCACACAAACACCACAACCCACCACAAACACCACAACCTACCACACAACACCACAACCCACCACACAACACCACAACCCACCACAAAACACCACAACAAAACCACCATATAACACCACAACCCAACATAACACAACAACCTACCACACAACACTACAACCCACCATCACAACACTACAAATTCCACCACAACAAAACCACCACATAATACTACAACCCCACCACACAACACCACAAAACCACCACACAACACTAAACCCACTACACAACACCACACAAAACCATAAAAACAACCCACTACACAACACCACAACAAACCACCACAAACACCACAACCTACCACATAACACCACAACCCACCACACAACACCACAACAAACCCACCACACAACACCACAAACACCACACAACACCACAACAAACCACACAAATACTACAACAAACTACCACACAACACCACAACAAACCACCAAAACACTAAAAACAACCCACCACACAACACCACAACCCACCACACAACACCACAACCCACCACATAACACCAAAACCCACCACATAACACCACAAACCACCACATAACACTACAACCACCACACAACACCACAACAAAACCCACCACACAACATCCACAACCCAACAAAACACCACAACACTACACCACAACCCACCACACAACACTACAAACCACAACAAACCACATAACACCCACAACACCACACAACACCACAACAAACACCACACAACACCACAACCCACCACACAACACTACAAACCACACAAAACTACAAACCCACCACACAACACCAAACCACACAACACCACAACCCACCACAAACACTACAAATTACCACACAACACCACAACCACACAAACACCACAACCCAAACTACAACCACACACAAACAAACCAAAACCCACCACACAACACCACAAATTTACCACAACACTACAAACCACCACAAACACTACAACCCACAACACTACAAACCACATAACACAAAATCACCACACAACACCACAAACACCACACAACACTACCACACAACAACCACAAACCACCACAACCCACCACACAACACCACAACCCACCACACAACACCACAACCCACCACACAACACCACAACCCACCACAAAACACCACAACCCACCACACAATACCACAACCCACCACATAACACCACAAACCACCACACAACACCACAATTTACCACACAACACCACAACCCACCACACAACATCACAAACCTACCACAAAACACTACAACAAACCACCATATAACACCACAAACACCACATAACACCACAACCCACCACACAACACCACAACCCACATCACAATACTACAACCCGCAACAAACCACATAAATTTACTACATAATACCACAAACCACTACACAACACCACAACCCCACCACACAACACCACACAAACCACATAAAACCACAACCCACTACACAACACCACAACAAACCCCACCACACAACACCACAACCCACCACACAACACCACAACCCACACACAATACCACAACAAACCCCTACACAACACCACAACACACCACACAACACCACAACAAACCACCACACAACACCACAACAAACCACCACACAACACCACAACAAACTACCACATAACACCACAACAAACCACCACACAACACCACAACCCACCACACAACACTACAAATTTACCACACAACACTACAACCCACCACATAACACCACAACCCACCACACAACACCACACAACACCAAAACACCACACAACACTAAACCCACCACACAACACCACAACCCACCACACAACACCACAACCCACCACATAACACCACAACCACCACACAACACCACAACCCACCACACAACAAACCACAACAAAACCACCACACAACCACAACCCACCACAAAACACAACCCACCACATAACACCACAACAAACCACCATATAAATACTACAAATTTACCACACAAATACTACAAACTACTACATAACATACTACAACCCACCACAAAATACTACAACAAACTACTATATAAATACCACAAATTTACCACATAACTACAACAAACCACCACATAACAACAAAATTTACACAAATACCACAAAAACTACCACAACAAAAAATTACCACATAACACCACAACCTACTACACAACACTACAAAACCACTACACAACACTAAAATTCTACTACACAACACTACACAAAACCACATAAAACCACAACCCACTACATAACACCACAACAAACCACCACACAACACCACAACCCACCACACAACACTACAACCTACCACACAACACCACAACAAACCCCCACAAATACTACACACCACACAACACTACAACAAACCACCACACAACACCACAACAAACCACCACACAACACCACAACAAACACCACACAACACCAAAAACACCACAACCACCACACAACACCACAACCCACCACACAACACCACAACCCACCACAGAACACCACAACCCACCACATAACACTACAAACCACCACATAATACTACAACCACCACACAATACTACAAACACCAAACCCACCCACAACATCACAACCCACCACAAAACACCACAACAAAGCACCATATAACACCAAACCCACCACACAACACCACTACCCACTACAACAAACTACCACATAATACTACAAATTTACTACATAACACCACAAAAACACCACAACTCACTACACAACACCACAACCCACCACATAACACTACAACCCACCACAAAACTAAACCACCACACAAAACCACAACACACCACATAACACTACAACCTACCACACAACACACAATTTACCACACAAATACTACAAACACCACAACCCACACACAATACTACAACAACCACCACAAAATACCACAACCCACCACAAACACTAAATTACTACACAACACCACAAAAACTACATAAATACTACAAACCCACTACACAACACCACAACAAAACCACATAACACCACAACCCACCACACAACACCACAAAAATTCACCACACAACTACACAAATTCCAAACCCACCACAAACACTACAAATTTACCACATAACATACACAACCCACCACAAAATACCACAAAAACCACTACATAATACTACAAACTACCTTTACATAACACAACAACCCACCACACACATAAATACACCACAATACTACAATACAAAAATACCACTACAAACCACTACACAACACTATCAAACACCACAAACACTACAAATACTACAAATACTAAAACAAATACCACCACACAAAACTCACAAATTTACTACACAACATCAAAAATTTACCACAAATACTACAATTTAACCACATAAATACTACAAATTTACCACATAACACACAACAAATTACTACACAACACTACAAACCTACTACACAAACCACAACCCAACCACAACAAACCACCACATAACACCACAACCACCACACAACACCACAAACCACCACACAACACTACAACCCACCACACAACACCACACAAAACCACATAAAACCACAACCCACTACACAACACCACAACCCACCACAAACACTACAACCCACCACAAACACCACAACCCACTACACAACACTACAAATTTACCACACAAATACTACAAACCCACCAAACAAACAACACCATAACCCACCACACAACAAACACAACCCACCACACAACACCACAAACCACCACACAATACTACAAATTTACTACAAAACTACAAAAAAAACATAAAACTACAAATTTTACACAACACCACAACACCTACCACACAACACCACAACCCACCACACAACACCACAAACCACCACACAAACACCACCAACCACCACAAACACCACAACAAACCACCACACAACACCACAACCCACCACACAACACCACAACCCACCACACAACACCACAACAAACCACCACACAACACCACAACCCACCACAAACACCACAACCACCACACAACACTACAAATTTACCACAAACACTACAAACCCACCACATAACACCACAACCCACTACACAACACCACAACCCACCACATAACACCACAAACCCACCACATAACACTACAACCCACCACACAACACCACACAACACTAAATTTACCACATAAACATCACAACCCCCACCACAAAACTACAACAAACCACTATATAATACTACAAATTTACCACATAACACAACAACCTACCACAATACCACAACCCATTAATACTACATAACAAAAACCACATAACACCACAATTCAAACACTACCACACATCAGTACAACCATACAATACAAAACCACATAAAACCACAACAAACCACCACACAACACCACAACAAATACCACACAAAAACAACAATACCACAAACCACCACACAACACCAAACCCACCACACAACACCACAACAAACCACCACAAAACACCACAACCCACCACACAACACCACAACAAACCACCACACAACACCACAACCCACCACAACACCACAAATACCACCACAAATTTACCACACAACACCACAACCCACCACACAACACTACAACCCACCCCATAATACCACAAACCACATAACACCACAACCCACCACACAACACCATCAAACTACCACACAACACTACAAATACTACACAATACCACAACAAACCACCACACAACACTACAACCCACCACACAACACCACAACCCACCACAAACACCACAACCCACCACAAACACCACAAAAACCACATAAAACCACAAATTTACTACACAACACTACAACAAACCACTAACAACACTTCAACCCACTACACAACACTTACAACCCACCACACAACACCACAAAATACCACAAACACCACAACCCACCACACAACACCACAACCCACCACAAACACAAACAACCACACAACACCAAATTTACCACATAACACCACAACCCACCACACAACACCACAACAAACTTATAAAACCACAAACCTACCACAAACACTACAACAAACTACCACACAACACAAATTTACCATAAATACTACAAATTTACCACACAAACTACAACCCACCACATAACACTAAAACAAACCCACTACACAATACTACAAAAACCCCCACACAACACCACAACCCACTACACAACACCACAACCCACTACACAACACACAACACCACAAATTACCACATAACACCACAAATTTACCACACAAACACCACAAACCCACCACACAACACCACAACCCACCACACAACACCACAAATTACCACATAACACTACAACAACCACACAACACAACACTACAAATTTACCACCACAAATACACAACCCACCACACAACACCACAACCACCACATAACACCACAACCCACCACACAACACCATCAAACCCACCACACAACACTACAACCCACCACAAACACCACAAAACCACATAAAAACACAACCCACTACACAACACCACAACAAACCACCACACAACACCACAACCCACCACACAACACCACAACCCACCACACAACACCACAACCCACCACACAAATACCACAACACCACCACACAACACCACAACACCACACAACACCACAAACCACCACAAACACCACAACAAACCACCACACAACACCACAACCCACACCACACAACACTACAAACTACCACATAACACTACAAATTACCACACAACACCACAAATTACTACCAAAACACTACAAATTTACCACACAACACTACAACCTACCACACAAATAAAACCTACCACATAATACACACAACCTACCACACAACATACAACAAACCACCACATAACACTACAACCCACCACACAACACTACAAATTTACCACACAATACTACAACCCACTACATAACACCACAAAAAACTACCACAAATACTACAACACCACCACATAATACTACAAACCACTACACAATACTACAAACTACACAACACTACCCACCACATAATACTACAACCCACCACACAAATACTACAAAAACACCACATAAATACTACAACCTACCACACAACACCACAAAAATACTACAACAAAACTACAAACATACTACACAACAACACAACAAACCACCACACAACACCACAACCCACCACACAATACCACAACCCACCACACAATACCACAACCCACCACACAACACCACAACAAACCACACAACACCACAAACCACCACACAACACCACAACCCACCACAAACACCACAACAAACCACCACAAACACCACAAACTACCACATAACACTACAACCCACCACACAACACCACAACAACACAACACCAACAACAACCACAACCCACCACACAACACCACAACCTACCACACAAACACCACAACCCACCACACAACACCACAACCCACCACACAAAACACAACAAACCACCACACAACACCACAACCCACCACACAACACTACAACCCACCACAAACACCAACACAAAATACACAACCCACCACACAACACCACAAACACCACAACACACCACACAACACCACAACCACCACACAACACTACAACCCACCACACAACACTACAACCCACCACACAAATACCACAACCCACCACAAACACACAACCACCACCAACACCACAACACACACAACACACAAATACCACAACAACTACCACATACAACTACAAACACACAACACACAAACACCACAACCTACCACATAACACTACAACAACCACCACACAACACCACAACCCACCACACAAATACCACAACCCACCACACAACATTACAAATTTACCACAAAACACTACAACAAACCACACCACATAATACCACAAATTTACCACATAACACTACAACCCACCACACAACACTACAACCACACACAACAACAAATTTACCACAACAAACCACCACATAACACCACAACCCACCACACAACACCATCAAACCACCACACAACACTACAACCCACCACACAACACCACAAAAAACCACATAAAACCACAACCCACTACACAACACCACAACAAAACCACCACACAACACCACTACAATACCACACAACACCACAACCCACCACAAACACCACAACAAACCCCCACACAACACTACAACAAATACAAAACCACAACAAACCACAACAACACCACAACAAACTACCACACAACACACAACAAACCACCACACAACACCACAACCACCACAACACACACACAACAACCCACCACACAACACCACAACCCACCACAAACACCACAACCCACCACATAACACCACAAACCACCACATAACACTACAAACCCACCACACAACACCACACAACACCACAACCCACCACACAACACACAAACCACCACAAAATACCACAACAAAACACATAAACACCACAAAATTTACCACACAACACCACAACCCACTACAACAAATACCACATAACACCACAACCCACTACACAACACCACAAAACTACACCACACAACACCACAAATTTACCACACAACACTACAACCCACTACACAAATACTACAAAACCTACCACACAAAACTACAAATTACCACACAATACTACAACCCACCACACAAATACTACAAACCACCACACAACACCACAACCCACCACAAATACCACAACCCACCACACAACACCACAAAATACACCACTACAAACACACAAACACCACAACCACCACACAACACCACAACCTACCACACAACACTACAAAAACTACACAAAACACAACCCACACAAACTACAAATACTACACAAACACAAAACTACACAATACACCACAAATTACCACACAACACAAAACCACCACAAACACCACAACAACACAAAATTCACCAAACCACTACAAACACCACAACAAACCACAAATACAAACACAAAAACAACCACAAACACCACAACACCAAACCCACCACATAACACTACAAACCACCACACAACACCACAACCCACCACAAACACAACACAAAACCACATAAAACCACAACCCACCACACAACACCACAACAAACCACCACACAACACCACAAATTTACCACACAACACCACAAAACCACACAACACCACAACACCACAAACACCAACAACACACCACACAACACCACAACCCACCACATAACACCACAACCTACCACACAACACTACAACCTACACACAAACACCACAACCTACCACACACACCACAATACAAAACACACAAACCACAAATACTACAAACTACAAAACACCACACAACAAAACTACCACATAAATACTACAACCCACTACATAACACTACAAATTTACTACTACAAAATACTACAAATTTACTACCACAAAATACTACACAAACTACCAAACACTACAAATTTTACCAAAACATACAAATTACTACAATACTACAAATTTACTACAACAAACAACCCACCACACTACATAATACTACAAACCACCACATAACACAACAAATACCCACCAACAACACTACAACCCACCACACAAAAAATACTAACACCAAACCCACCACAAATACTACAACAAATTTACCACATAACACCACAAAAACCACCACATAACACCACAACCCACCACACAACACTACAACCTACCACACAACACCACACAAAACTACACAAAAACCACAAATACACAACACCACAACAAATACCACAAACACCACAACACCACAAACACCACAACCACCACAAACACCACAACCCACCACACAACACCACAACACACCACACAACACCACAAAAACCACCACACAACACCACAACCTACCACACAACACCACAAAACCACCACACAAAAACTACTACAACCCACCACACAACACCACAACCCACCACACAACACCACAAACCCACCACACAACACCACAACCCACCACATAACACCACAAATTTACCACATAATACTACAACCCACCACACAACACCACAAAACCACAAACATACAAATTTACCACAAAAATACCACAACAAAATCACATAAATAACACCACAACCCACCACACAAACCACTACACCAACAAACTACTAAAATACCACAAATACCACAACACTAAATACTACAAACAACCCTACCACACAACACCACAACCCACCACACAACACTACAACCCACCACACAAAACTACAAATTTACCACATAAAACTACAAATTTACCACACAAAAAATACCACAACACAAAATACTACAAATTTACTACACAATACTAAAATTTACCACACAAATACCACAACCCACCACACAACACTACAACAAACTACACAACACTAAAACCACCAAACCACCACACAACACCACAACCCACCACACAACACCACAAAAACACCACATAAACCACAAATTTACTACACAATACTACAACCCACCACACAACACTACAAATTTACCACACAACACCAAAAATTTACCACAAATACTACAAAATACTACAAAACCACAAACACCACAAATTACCACACAACACCACAACCTACCACAAACACTACAACAAACTACTACATAAAACACAAAATTTACCACAAACACCACAAAATACCACACAACACTACAAACCTACACACACAAACAAAACTACCACAAATACTACAAACTACCACACAACACTACAAATTTACCACACAACACCACAAATTTACCACTACACAACACTACAAACCACCACAACAAACACCACAACAAACCACAACCCACCACACAAACCACAAATACAAACCACCAAACCCACCACACAACACCACAAACCCACCACACAACACCACAACAAACCCACACAAAATACTACAAACCCACCACACAACACCACAACCCACCACAAACACCACAACCCACCACACAAATACTAAACACCACAAATACTACAACCTACACATAACACAAACACCACACAACACCATCAAAACCACCACACAATACTACAACTACTACAAACACCACAAAAACTACTACAAATACCACAACCCACTACACAACACCACAACCCACCACACAACACTACAACCCACCACAAACACCACACAAAAACCACATAAACCACAAATTACACAAATACCACAACCTACCACACAACACTACAAATTTACTACACAAACCACAACCCACCACACAACACCACAAATTTACCACACAACACCACAAATTTTACCACACAACACCACAAACACCACAACCTACAACAAACCACACCACAACCCACCACAAACACCACAACCCACCACACAACACCACAACTAAAAATTTACCACATAACACCACAAATTTACCACCACACAACACCACAACAAACTACCACACAACACCACAACCACCACAAATACTACAACCTACCACACAAAACTACAAATTTTACAAAACACACAAAAACCACATAAAACTACAAATTCACTACACAACACTACAACAAACCACCACATAATACTACAAACCACATAACATTACACTACAAACTACATTTACTACAAAATACTACAAAAAACTACAAATACTAAACCACTACATAACACTACAAATTTACTACATAATACTACAAATTACCACTACAAATACTACAAAAAACAACCTACCACACAATACTACAAATTACCACACAACACTACAACCTACCACACAACACTACAAAACCACTACACAAACACTACAAATTTACCACATAAATAAATACTACAAAAACACTACAACAAATTTACCACAAATACTACAAATTACTACATAATACTACAAATTTACCACATAAATACTACAAATTTACTACATAACACAAAATACTACAAAATACTACAAATAAACAAATTCTACTACATAAATACTACAAATTTACTACATAAATACTACAAACTACTACAAATACTACAAATTTACTACACAAACTACACAAACCACACAAATACCACAAATTTACCACTACAAACACTACAAAAACTACCACACAACACCACAACCTTACCACACAACACTACAACACTACACAAATACTACAAAAACCACACACACAAACCACAACACACCACACAACACTACAAACCACACAACCACACAATACTACACAAACACTACAATAAATACTACAAACCACAAAATACTACAAATTTACTACACACAAATACAAAAAACCACAAATAAACAACCCACTACATAAATACTAAACCTACTACAAATACTACAAACCACTACAACAACACTACAAAACTACTACAAATTTACAAAAAATACTACACAAACACTACAAAACCACCACACAAAACACAACAAATACTACCACAAATTACTACACAAATACCACAACCTACTACAAAAACTACAAACTACAAACACTACAACAAATACTACACAATACTACAAAACCACCACACAACACCACAAATTACTACAAATACTACAAATTACTACACAAAAAATAAAATTTACTACATAAAACTACAAATTTACTACATAAATACTACAAATTTACTACAAAAATACACCACTACTACAAATTTACTACAAAATACTACTACATAAATACTACAAATTTACTACATAAATACTACAAAAATTTACTACACAAAAACTACACAAACTACAAAATACTACTAAAATACTACAAAAATTTACTACATAAATACAAAAATACTACAAATACTACAAATACTACAAATTACTACATAATACTACAATACTAAATTTACTACATAATACTACAAATTTACTACATAATACTACAAAAACTACACACAAATACTACAAATTTACTACATAAATACTACAAAACTACTACATACACATACTAAAATTTACCACAAAATACTACAAAAAACTACCACATAAATACTACAAATTTACACAAATACACTACAAATTTACCACACAAATACTACAAATTTACTACAAAATACTAAAACCACATAAATACTACAAATTTACTACAAAATACTACAAATTACCACACAACACTACACAAATTTACTACATAATACTACAAATTTACTACAAAATACTACAACAAAACTACTACAAAATACAAAATTTACCACACAACACTACAAATTTACTACATAATACTACAAATTTACTACAAAATACTACAAATTTACTACACAAACTACTACAAAACTACCACATAAATACTACAAATTTACCACATAAATACACTAAAATTACACAAATACTACAAATTTACTACAAAATACTACAAATACTACAAAATACTACAAATTTACCACATAATACTACAAATTTACTACATAAATACTACTACAAATTTACCACAAATACTACAACCTACTACTACAAATACTAAAAACTACTACATAAATACTACAAATTACCACAATAAATACTACAAATACTACAAACACTACAAAAACTACCACAAATACTACAAAAACTACATAAAACTACAACCCACAAAATACTACAACAAACTACTACACAATACTACAAATTTACATAAACCACAACTACCACACAATACTACAAATTTACCACACAACACCACAACCTACCACACAACACCACAACCCACCACACAACACCACAACAAACCACATAACAACAACCTACCACACAACACTACAACCCACTACACATACAACAAACACCACTACACAAACACACCACACAACACCACACCACACAAATACTACAACAAACCACTACATAAATACTACAACCCACCACACAAATACTACAAATTTACCACACAAACTACTAAAACCACAAATACAAAATAACCACATAAAACTACAAATTTACTACACAATACCACAACAAACCACACACAACACCACAAATTTACCACACAATACCACAACCCACCACAACACCACAAACACCACAACCCACCACACAAACACCACAACCCACCACATAACACCACAACCCACCACACAACACCACAACCCACCACACAACACTACAAACCACCACATAAATACTACAACCTACCACACAAATACTACAAACACCAAACCCACCACATAAATACACAACCCACCACAAACACCACAAACCACCACATAAATACTACAAATTTACCACACAACACTACAAAAACCACCACATAATACTACAACACACCACAATAACACCATACAAACAACACCAAAAAACACAAATTTTACTACACAACACCACAAACACCACCACACAACACTACAAATTTACTACACAAATACCACAAATTTACCACAAACACCACAACCTACCACATAACACTACAAAATTACCACAAACACACACACACACAAAATACCACAAATTTACACACAACACCACAAACCACCACACAACACTACAACAAAACCACCACATAACACCACAACCCACCACACAACACCACAACCCACCACACAAACCACAACCCACCACATAACACCACAAATTTACCACATAACACCACAACCCACCACAAACACCACAAACCCACCACAAACACTACAAATTACTACATAATACTACAAAACACCACCACACACCAACACATACAAACCACTACACAACATACAACCCACCACAAAACACAAACAAATACCACATAACACCACAACCACTACATAACACAAACAACCCACCAAAACACCACAAAATACTACAAACAAACTACCACATAATACTACAAACTACACACACACAACTACAACCACACACAAAATTTACCACATAAAACCACAACCCACCACAACAAATACCACAACAAACTACCACACAACACTACAACCCACCACACAACACCACAACCCACTACACAAACACCACAAAACCACACACCACAACCACTACACAAAACCACACAAAACTACAAATTTACACACAAATACTACAAACCACACAAAATACTACAAATTCCACTACAAAATACTACAAATTTACCACATAAATACCACAAATTTACCACACAAATACAACACAAAACACCACAAATTTACTACAAACTACTAAACCTACCACACAATACTACAACCCACCACAACACCACAAAACACTAAACCCACCACAAATACACAAACACAAACTACACAAATACTACAAAAACTACCACACAACAACCAAACCCACTACACAAAAAACACACACAAATACACAAAAACTACCATATAATACAAAACCACTACATAACACAACAAACCCACTACACAACACTACAAATTTACCACATACAAATACTACAACACCACCACATAACACCACAACCCACCACACAACACCATCAAACCACCACACAACACTACAACCCACCACAAACACCACAAAAACCTACATAAAACCACAACCTACTACACAACACCACAACAAAACCACCACACAACACCACAACCCACCACACAACACCACAACCTACCACACAACACCACAAACACACCACACAACACCACAACAAACCACCACACAACACCACAACAAAACACCACAAACACCACAACAAAACACCACACAACACTAAAAACAACAAACCACCACACAACACCACAACCCACCACATAACACCACAACCCACCACAAACACCACAACCACCACATAACACCACAAACCACCACATAAATACTACAAATTACAATACACAACATCACAACCCACCACAAAACACCACAACACACAAACACCACAACCCACCACACAACACAACCCACCACAAAAACCACCACAAACACCACAAATTTACTACACAACACCACAACAAACCACCACACAACACCACAACCCACCACACAACACTACAACCCACCACACAAACCACCCACCACACAAAACCAAACCCACCACACAACACCACAACCCACCACACAACACTACAACCCACCACACAACACTACAACAAAATTACCACACAACACCACAACCCACCACACAACACCACAACATTTACCACAAACACTAAAACACCACAACCCACCACACAACACCACAACCTACCACAAACACCACAACAAAACCACATAAAACCACAACCCACCACAAACACCACAACAAACCACCACACAACACCACAACCCACCACACAACACCACAACCACCACACAACACCACAACCCACCACACAACACCACAACCCACCACACAACACCACAACCCACCACACAACACAAACCCACCACACAACACCACAACAAACCACCACAACACACAACACCACACAACACCACAAACCACACAACAAAACAACCCACCACACAAAACCACAAACCCACCACACAACACCACACAAACCACACAAAACCACAACCCACCACACAACACCACAACAAAACCACACAACACCACAACCCACCACACAACACCACAACCTACCACACACCACACCCACAAACACCACACCACACCACACAACACTACAACCCACCACACAACACTACAACCCACCACATAACACCACAACAACACACAAACACCACAACACCACAACATACACACACTACAAACCACCACAACCCACCACACAACACCACAACCCACCACACAACACCACAACCCACCACATAACACCACAACTCACCACGCAACACCACAACCCACCACACAACACCACAAACCACCACATAACACTACAACCCACCACACAACATCACAAAACCACCACACAAACACCACAACAAACCACCACATAACACCACAACCCACCACATAACACAACAACCCACCACACAACACCACAACCCACCACACAAACACCACATAACACCACAACCCACCACACAACACCATCAAACCACCACAAACACTACAACCCACCACACAACACACAAACCACCACACAACACACAAACCCACCACACAACATCACAACCCACCACAAAACACCACAACAAACCACCATATAACACCACAACCCACCACATAACACCACACCCACAACAACACTACAACCCACATCACAACACCACCACAACAAACCACCACACAACACCACAACCCACCACACAACACCACAAACCACCACACAACACTACAACCCACCACACAACACCACAAAAACCACATAAAACCACAACCCACTACACAACACCACAACAAACCACCACACAACACCACAACCCACCACACAACACCACAACCCACCACACAACACCACAACAAACCCACCACACAACACCACAACACCACCACACAACACCACAACAAACCACCACACAACACCACAACAAACCACCACACAACACCACAACAAACCACCACACAACACTAAAAACCACCACAACCCACCACACAACACCACAACCCACCACACAACACCACAACCCACCACAGAACACCACAACCCACCACATAACACCACAAACCACCACATAACACTACAACCCACCACACAACACCACACAACACCACAACCCACCACACAACACCACAACCCACCACACAACACCACAAACCACCACATAACACCACAACCCACCACACAACACCACAACACAACAAACCACCACATAACACCACAACCCACCACAACACACAACCCACCACACAACACCACAACCCACCACACAACACTACAACCCACCACACAAAACACCACCACACAAACCACCACCACAAACACCACAACCCACCACACAACACCACAACCCACCACAAACACACAAACACCACACAACACCACAACCCACCACACAACACCACAACACACCACACAACACCACAAACCACCACAACCCACCACACAACACCACAACCCACCACACAACACCACAAAAACCACATAAAACCACAACCCACTACACAACACCACAACAAACCACCACACAACACCACAACCCACCACACAACACCACAACCCACCACAAACACCACAACCCACCACACAACACCACAACCCACCACACAACACCACAACCCACCACACAACACCACAACCCACCAACCACCACACAACACACAAACCACCACAACCCACCACACAACACCACAACACCACATAACACAACACACCCACCACACAAAACCAAAACCCACCACACAACACAACCAAAACCACAAAACCACAACCCACCACACAACACCACAACAAACCACCACACAACACCACAACCCACCACACAACACCACAACCCACCACAAAACACCACAACAACCACACCACACAACACCACAACCCACAAAAACACCACACAACACACAACCCACCACAAACACTACAACCCACCACACAAACCACCACAACAACACAAAACCACATAAAACCACAACCCACTACACAACACCACAACAAACCACCACACAACACCACAACCCACCACACAACACCACAACCCACCACACAACACCACAAACACCACAACCACCACACAACACCACAACCCACCACATAACACCACAACCCACCACGCAACACCACAACAACACAACACCACAAACCACCACATAACACTACAACCCACCACAACAACACCACACAAACACCATAACCCACCACACAACACACAACCCACCACAAACACCACAACCCACCACATAACACCACAACCCACCACACAACACCACAAACCACCACATAACACCACAACCCACCACACAACACCACAAAACCACATAAACACCACAACCCACTACACAACACCACAACACACCACCACAAACACCACAACCCACCACACAACACCACAACCCACCACACAACACCACAACCCACCACACAACACCACAACCCACCACACAACACCACAACAAACCACCACACAACACCACAACCCACCACACAACACCACAACCCACCACACAACACCACAACAAACCACCACACAACACCACAACCCACCACACAACACCACAACCCACCACACAACACCACAACCCACCACACAACACCACAACCCACCACATAACACAACAACCCACCACACAACACCACAACCCACCACACAACACAAACCACCACATAACACCAAACCACACAAACACCACAAACACCATAACCACCACACAACACTCACAACCCACCACAAAATACCACAAAACCACCATATAACACCACAACCCACCACATAACACAACAACCCACCACACAACACCACAACCCACCACAACAAACCACCACATAACACCACAACCACCACACCCACAACACCACAACCCACCACACAACACCACAACAAACAAACACCACAACACCACAAACACCCAAACCACCACACAACACCACAACCCACCACACAACACTACAACCCACCACACAACACTACAACCCACCACACATAACACCACAACCACCACACAACACACCACACAACACCACAACACACCACACAACACCACAACCCACCACACAACACCACACAACCCACCACACAACACCACAACCCACCACATAACACCACAACCCACCACACAACACCACACAACCCACCACAACACCACACACAACACCACAAAACCACCACAACCCACCACACAACACCACAACACCACAAACACCACAAAACCACCACAACACCACCAAACACCACAACCCACCACACAACACCACAACCCACCACACAACACCACAACCCACCACACAACACCACAACCCACCACAAAACACCACAACAAACCACATATAACACCACAACCCACCACATAACACAACAACCCACCACACAACACTACAACCCACCACACAACACCACAACCCACCACAACAAACCACCACATAACACCACAACCCACCACACAACACCACAAACACCACACAACACACAACCCACCACAAACACCACACAAACCACATAAAACCACAACCCACCACACAACACCACAACAAACCACCACACAACACCACAACCCACCACACAACACCACAACAAACCACCACACAACACCACAACCCACCACACAACACCACAAACCACCACACAACACCACAACAAACCACCACACAACACCACAACCCACCACACAACACCACAACCCACCACACAACACCACAACCCACCACACAACACCACAACCCACCACACAACACCACAAAACACCACAACCCACCACACAACATCACAACCCACCACAAAACACCACAACAAAGCACCATATAACACCACAACCCACCACACAACACCACTACCCACCACAACAAACCACCACATAACACCACAACCCACTACACAACACCACAACAACCCACCACACAACACCACAACCCACCACACAACACTACAACCCACCACACAAACAAAACCACAACAAAACCAAAAACCACCAACAACCCACAACCCACCACAAACACCACAACCCACCACACAACACCACAACCCACCACACAACACCACAAAACCACCACACAACACCACAACCCACACACAACACACACAAACACCACAACCCACCACACCACCACAACACCACAAACACCACACAAACAAAACCACAACCCACCTACACAACACCACAACAAACCACCACACAACACAACCCACCACACAACACCACAAAAACCACCACACAACACCACAACCCACCACACAACACCACAACCCACACACAACACCACAACCCACCACACAACACCACAACCCACCACAAACACCACAACCCACAACAAACCACCACAACCCACCACACAACACCACAACCCACCACACAACACAACAACCCACCACACAAAACCAAAACCCACCACACACAAACAAAACCACAAAACCACAACCCACCACACAACACCACAACAAACCACCACACAACACCACAACCCACCACACAACACCACAACCCACCACACAACACCACAACCCACCACACAACACCACAACACCACACAACACCACACAACACCACACCACACAACACCACACAACACCAAACACCACACAACACTACAACCCACCACATAACACCACAACCCACCACACAAACCACACACACAACACCACAACACACACACACAACACTACAAACCACCACAACCCACCACAAACACCACAACCCACCACACAACACCACAACCCAACACATAACACCACAACCCACCACAACACCACAACCCACCACACAACACCACAAACACCACATAACACTACAACACCACACAACACACACAACACCACACCCACACAAAACACCACAACAAACCACCACAAAACACCACAACCCACCACATAACACCACAAACCACCACATAACACACAACCCACCACACAACATCACACAACACCACAACCCACCACAAAACACCACAACAAACCACCACAAACACCACAACCCACCACATAACACAACAACCCACCACACAACACCACAACCCACCACAACAAACCACCACATAACACCACAACCCACCACACAACACCACAAACCACCACACAACACTACAACCCACCACACAACACCACAAAACCACCACACAACACCACAACCAACATCACAACCCACCACACAACAACAACCCACCACAAAACACCACAACAAACACCATATAACACCACAACACCACATAACACAACAACCCACCACACAACACTACAACCCACCACACAACACCACAACCCACCACAACAAACCACCACATAACACCACAACCCACCACACAACACCATCAAACCACCACACAACACTACAACCCACCACACAACACCACACAAACCACATAAAACCACAACCCACTACACAACACCACAACAAACCACCACACAACACCACAACACCACACAACACCACAACCCACCACACAACACCACAACAAACCACCACACAACACCACAACCACCACACAACACCACAACAAACACCACAAACACCACACAAACACCACAAACACCACAAACACACAACACCACAACCCACCACAACACCACAACCCACCACACAACACCACAACCCACCACACAACACCACAACCCACCACAGAACACCACAACCACCACATAACACCACAAACCCACCAACACAACACCACAAACCACCACACAACACCACAACCCACCACACAACACACAACCCACCACAAAACCACAACCCACCACATAACACCACAACCCACCACACAACACCACAACCCACCACAAAACCACACAAACACCACAACCCACCACACACACAACCACAACAACCACCACAAACACCACAACCCACCACACAACACCACAACCCACCACAAAACCAAAACCACAACCCACCACACAAACACCACAACCCACCACACAACACCACAACCCACCACACAACACCACAACCCACCACACAACACCACAACAACACCACACAACACCACAACCCACCACACAACACCACAACCCACCACACAACACCACCACACAAACACCACAAACCCACCACACAACACCACAACACACCACAACACTACAAACCACCACAAACACCACAAACACCACACAACACCACAACCCACCACAACACCACACAAAACCACAACCCACCACACAACACCACAACCCACCACACAACACCACAACCCACCACACAACACCACAACCCACCACACAACACCACAACCCACCACACCACAACCCACCACACAACACCACAACCCACCACACAACACACAACCCACCACACAACACCACAACACCACAACACCACCACAACCCACCACACAACACCACAACACCACATAACACCACAACCCACCACACAACACCACAACCCACCACACAACACCACAAAACCACATAAAACCACAACCCACACACAACACCACAACAAACCACCACACAACACCACAACCCACCACACAACACCACAACCCACCACACAACACCACAACCCACCACACAACACCACAACACAACACACCCACACAACACTACAAACCCACATAACACACAACACCACAAACACCACACCACACAACACCACAACACACCACACAACACAAAACCACAACCCACCACACAACACCACAACCCACCACACAACACCACAACCCACCACACAACACCACAACTCACCACACAACACCACAACCCACCACACAACACCACAAACCCACCACAACAACCCACCACCACAACATCACACAACACCACAACCCACCACAAAACACCACAACAAACCACCACAAACACCACAACCCACCACACAACACAAACCCACCACAACAAACCACCACATAACACCACAACCCACCACACAACACCACAAACCACCACACAACACCACAACCCACCACACAACACCACAACCCACCACACAAACCACAACCACCACACAACACCACAACAAACCACCACACAACACCACAACCCACCACACAACACCACAAAACCACCACACAACACCACAACCCACCACACAACACCACAACCCACCACACAACACCACAACCCACCACACACCACAACACCACAACACCACACCACACACACACCACAACCACCACATAACAACACCCACCACACAACACCAAACCCACCACACACAACACAACACCACACACACACAACACCACAAAACACCACAACAAACCACCATAAACACCACAACCCACCACATAACACCACAACCCACCACACAACACCACAACCCACCACACAACACCACAACCCACCACAACAAACACCACACAACACCACAACCCACCACACAACACCACAACCCACCACACAACACCACAACCCACCACACAACACCACAACAACACAACACCACAACCCACCACACAACACCACAACCCACCACAAAACACCACAACAAACCACCACACAACACCACAACCCACCACACAACACCACAACCCACCACACAACACCACAACCCACCACACAACACCACAACCCACCACAAAACACACCACACACCACAACCCACCACACAACACCACAAACCACCACACAACACTACAACCCACCACACAACACCACAAAAACCACATAAAACCACAACCCACACACAACACCACAACCCACCACACAACACCACAACCCACCACACAACACCACAACCCACCACACAAACACCACAACCCACCACACAACACCACAACCCACCACACAACACCACAACCCACCACACAACACCACAACCCACCACACAACACCACAACCCACCACACAACACCACAACCCACCACACAACACCACAACCCACCACACAACACCACAACCCACCACACAACACCACAACAAACCACCACACAACACCACAACCCACCACATAACACAACCCACCACACAAACACCACACACAAACCACATAAAACCACAACCCACCACACACAACACCACAACAAACCACCACACAACACCACAACCCACCACACAACACCACAACCACACCACACACACACCACAACCCACAACACACAACACCACAACACCACAAACACCACCACCCACCACACAACACCACAACCCACCACACAACACCACAACCCACCACACAACACCACACAACACCACACAACACCACAACCCACCACACAACACCACAACCCACCACACAACACCACAACCCACCACATAACACCACAACCCACCACACAACACCACAAACCACCACATAACACTACAACCCACCACACAACACCACACCCACCACACAACACCACAACACCACAAACACCACAACCCACCACACAACACCACAACAAACCACCACATAACACCACAACCCACCACACAACACAACAACCCACCACACAACACCACAACCCACCACACAACACCACAACCCACCACAAACAAAACCACACAAACACCACAACCCACCACACAACACCACAAACCACCACACAACACTACAACCCACCACACAACACCACACAAAACCACACAAACACCACAACCCACCACACAACACCACAACCCACCACACAACACACAACCCACCACACAACACCACAACCCACCACACAACACCACAACCCACCACACAACACCACAAACACCACACAACAAACACCACACAACACCACAACAAACCACCACACAACACCACAACACCACACAACACCACAACAAACCACCACACAACACCACAACCCACCACACAACACCACAACCCACCACACAACACCACAACCCACCACATAACACCACAACCCACCACACAACACCACACAACCCACACACAACACCACAACCCACCACACAACACCACAACCCACCACACAACACCACAACACCACCACACAACACCACAACCCACCACATAACACCACAACCCACCACACAACACCACAACCCACCACACAACACCACAAACCACCACACAACACCACAACCCACCACACAACACCACAACCCACCACACAACACCACAACCCACCACACAACACCACAACCCACCACACAACACCACAACCCACCACACAACACCACAAACCCACCACATAACACCACAACCCACCACACAACACCACAAACAACAACCCACCACACAACACCACAACCCACCACACAACACCACAACCCACCACAAAACACCACAACCCACCACACAACACCACAACCCACCACACAACACACAACCCACCACACAACACCACAAACACCAAACCCACCACAAACACCACAACCCACCACACAACACCACAAACCACCACACAACACCACAACCCACCACACAACACCACAACACCACCACACACAACACCACAAAAACCACCACACAACACCACAACCCACCACACAACACCACAAAAACCACCAAAACCACACACAACACCACAACCCACCACACAACACACAACCCACCACACAACACCAACCACCACAAACACCACAACCCACCACACAACACCACAACCCACCACACAACACCACAACCCACCACACAACACCACAACCCACACACACCACAACCCACCACACAACACCACAACCCACCACACAACACCACAACCCACCACACAACACCACAAAACCACCACACAACACCACAACCCACCACACAACACCACAACAAACCACCACACAACACCACAACCCACCACACAACACCACAACCCACCACACAACACCACAACACAACACAAAACCACACCACAACCCACACACAACACCACAACAAACCACCACACAACACCACAACCCACCACACAACACCACAACCCACCACACAACACCACAACACCACAACCCACCACACAACACCACAACCCACCACACAACACCACAAAAACCACATAACACCACAACCCACCACACAACACCACAACCCACCACACAACACCACAACACCACACCACCACAACCCACCACACAACACCACAACACCACACAACACCACAACCCACCACACAACACCACAACAACACAACACCACAAAACACCACAACACCACCCACCACACAACACCACAACCCACCACACAACACCACAACCCACCACACAACACCACAACCCACCACACAACACCACAACCCACCACACAACACCACAACAAACCACCACACACCACCACAACCCACCACACAACACCACAACCCACCACACAACACCACAACCCACCACACAACACCACAACCCACCACAAACACCACAACCCACCACACAACACCACAACCCACCACACAACACCACAACCCACCACACAACACCACAACCCACCACACAACACCACAACCCACCACACAACACCACAACCCACCACACAACACCACAACACCACAAACACCACAACCCACCACACAACACCACAACCCACCACACAACACCACAACAAACCACCACATAACACCACAACCCACCACACAACACCACAACCCACCACACAACACACAACACCACAACAAACCACCACACAACACCACAACCCACCACACAACACCACACCACAACCCACCACAAACCACCACAAAAACCACAACCCACCACACAACACCACAACAAACCACCACACAACACCACAACCCACCACACAACACCACAACCCACCACACAACACCACAACCCACCACACAACACCACAACAAACCACCACACAACACCACAACCCACCACACAACACCACAACAAACCACCACACAACACCACAACCCACCACACAACACCACAACCCACCACATAACACCACAACCCACCACACAACACCACAACCCACCACACAACACCACAAACCCACCACACAACACTACAACCCACCACACAACACCACAACCACCACACAACACCACAACCCACCACACAACACCACAACCCACCACACAACACCACAACCCACCACACAACACCACACAAACCACCACACAAAAACCACAACCCACTACAAACACCACAACCCACCACACAACACCACAACCCACCACACAACACCACAACCCACCACACAACACCACAACCCACCACACAACACCACAACCCACCACACAACACCACAACCCACCACACAACACCACAACAAACCACATAACACACAACACCACACAACACCCCACCACAAACACCACAACCACACACACACCACAACAACACCACACAAACCACACACAAAACCACCACACAACACCACAACCCACCACACAACACCACAACCCACCACACAACACCAAACCACAACCACAACACCACAACAACCACAACCCACCACACAACACCACAACAAACCCCCACACAACACCACAACCCACCACACAACACCACAACCCACCACACAACACCACACAACACCACAACCCACCACACAACACCACAACCCACCACACAACACCACAACCCACCACACAACACCACAACCCACCACACAACACCACAACCCACCACACAACACCACAACCCACCACACAACACCACAACCCACCACACAACACCACAACCCACCACACAACACCACAACCCACCACACAACACCACAACCCACCACACAACACCACAACCCACCACATAACACCACAACCCACCACACAACACCACAACCCACCACACAACACCACAACACCACACAACACCACAACACACCACACAACACAACACCACAACACACCACACACAACACCACAACAAACCACCACACAACACCACAACCCACCACACAACACCACAACCCACCACAAACACCACAACCCACCACACAACACCACAACCCACCACACAACACCACAACCCACCACACAACACCACAACCCACCACAAAACCACCACAAACACCACCACCACAAACACCACAACCCACCACACAACACTACAACCCACCACACAACACCACAAAACCCACCACAAAAACCACAACCCACCACACAACACCACAACCCACCACACAACACCACAACCCACCACACAACACCACAACAACCACACAACACCACAACCCACCACACAACACCACAACCCACCATGCAACACCACAACCCACCACACAACACCACACCCACCACAACACCACAACACCACACAACACCACAACCCACCACACAACACCACAACCCACCACACAACACCACAACCCACCACACCACCACAACCCACCACACAACACCAACCCACCACACAACACCACAACCCACCACACAACACCACAACAAACCACCACACAACACCACAACAAACCACCACACAACACCACAACCCACCACACACAACCACAACAAACCACAACACCACACACACCACAAACCACCACATAACACTACAACCCACCACACAACACCACACAACACCATAACCCACCACACAACATTACAACCCACCACAAAACACCACAACAAACCACCATATAACACCACAACCCACCACATAACACAACAACCCACCACACAACACCACAACCCATCACAACAAACCACCACATAACACCACAACCCACCACACAACACCATCAAACCACCACACAACACTACAACCCACCACACAACACCACACAAAACCACATAAAACCACAACCCACAACACAACACCACAACAAACCACCACACAACACCACAACCCACCACACAACACCACAACAAACCACCACACAACACCACAACAAACCACCACACAACACCACAACACCACAACACCACCACACACACCACAACCCACCACACAACACCACAACCCACCACACAACACCACAACAAACCACCACACAACACCACAACCCACCACACAACACCACAAACACCACACAACACCACAAACCACCACAAACACCACAACCACCACACAACACCACAACAAACCACCACACAACACCACAACCCACCACACAACACCACAACCCACCACATAACACCACAACCCACCACAACACCACAACCCACCACAACACCACAACCACCACACCACTACACACCACACACACACAACACCACACAACACCACAACCCACCACACAACACCACAACAAACCACCACACAACACCACAACAAACCACCACACAACACCACAACCCACCACACAACACCACAACCCACCACACAACACCACAACCCACCACACAACACCACAACCCACCACACAACACCACAACCCACCACACAACACCACAACCCACCACACAACACCACAACCCACCACACAACACCACAACAAACCACCACACAACACCACAACCCACCACACAACACCACAACAAACCACCACACAACACCACAACAAACCACCACACAACACCACAACCCACCACACAACACCACAACCCACCACACAACACCACAACCCACCACACAAAACACCACAACAAACCACACAAAACACCACAACAAACCACCACACAACACCACAACCCACCACACAACACCACAACAAACCACCACACAACACCACAACCCACCACACAACACCACAACAAACCACTTAACACCAGTTAAACCCACCACAAACACCACAACACCACAACAAACCACCACACAAACCACCACACAACACCACAACCCACCACACAACACCACAACCCACCACACAACACCACAACCCACCACACAACACCACAACCCACCACACAACACCACAACCCACCACACAACACCACAACCCACCACACAACACCACAACCCACCACACAACACCACAACAAACCACATAACACCATTAAACCCACACACAAAACACCACAACAAACCACCACAAAACACCACAACAAACCACCACACAACACCACAACCCACCACACAACACCACAACCCACCACACAACACCACAACCCACCACACAACACCACAACAAACCACAAACACCACCACAACAAACACCATTACCACAACAAACCACCACACACACCACAACCACCACACAACACCACAACCCACCACACAACACCACAACCCACCACACAACACCACAACCCACCACACAACACCACAACCCACCACATAACACCACAACCCACCACACAACACCACAACCCACCACATAACACCACAAACCACCAAAACACCACAAACCACACAAACACCACACAACACCACAACCCACCACATAACACACAACACCACAACCCACCACATAACACCACAACAAACCACCACACAACACCACAACCCACCACATAACACACACCACAACCCACCACAACACAACAAACCACACACAACACCACAAACACCACACAACACCACAACCCACCACATAACACCACAACCCACCACCATTACAACACACACAACCCACCACACAACACCAACCCACCACAAACACCACAACCCACCACAAACACCACAACCCACACACAACACCACCCACCACACAACACTACAACCCACCACACAACACCACACACACAACACCACAACACACCACCACACAACACCACAACCCACCACACAACACCACAACCCACCACACAACACCACAACAAACACAAACCACACAACACCCACAACACAAAAACCACAACCCACACACAACACCACAACCCACCACACAACACCACAACCCACCACACAACACCACAACCCACCACACAACACCACAAACACCACCACCACACAACACCACAACCCACCACATAACACCACAACCCACCACACAACACCACAACCCACCACACAACACCACAAACAACATAACCACCACACACACACCACAAACACCACCACCACACACACCCCACCACACAACACCACAAACCACCACAAACACCACAACCCACCACACAACACCACAACAAACCACATAACACCACAACCCACCACACAACACCACAACCCACCACACAACACCACAACCCACCACACAACACCACACCACACAACACCACACCACACAACACTACAAACCACCACAACCCACCACACAACACCACAACCCACCACACAACACCACAACCCACCACACAACACCACAACTCACCACACAACACCACAACCCACCACACAACACCACAACCCACCACACAACACCACAACCCACCACACAACACCACAACCCACCACACAACACCACAACCCACCACACAAAACCACCACATAAACCACAACCCACCACACAACACCACAAAACCACCACACAACACCACAACCCACCACACAACACCACAACAAACCACAACCCACCACACAACACCACAACCCACCACACAACACCACAACCCACCACACAACACCACAACCCACCACATAACACCACAACACACCACACAACCCACAACCCACCACACAACACCACAACCCACCACACAACACCACAACCCACCACACAACACCACAACACACACACCACAACCACCACACAACACCACAACCCACCACACAACACCACAACCCACCACACAACACCACAACCCACCACACAACACCACAACCCACCACACAACACCACAACCCACCACACAACACCACAACCCACCACACAACACCACAACCCACCACACAACACACAACCCACCACACAACACCACAAACCCACCACAACACCACAACCCACCACACAACACCACAACCCACCACACAACACCACAAACCACCACATAACACTACAACCCACCACACAACACCACACAACACCATAACCCACCACACAACATCACAACCCACCACAAAACACCACAACAAACCACCATATAACACCACAACCCACCACATAACACAACAACCCACCACACAACACCACAACCCACCACAACAAACCACCACATAACACCACAACCCACCACACCACCACACATCACTACAACCCACCACACAAAACCACATAAAACCACAACCCACTACACAACACCACAACAAACCACCACACAACACCACAACCCACCACACAACACCACAACCCACCACACAACACCACAACAAACACCACACAACACCACAACACCACAACACCACAACCACCACACAACACCACAACCCACCACACAACACCACAACCCACCACACAACACCACAACACACAACACCAAACACCACAACACCACAACCACCACACAACACCACAACAAAACACCACAACACCACACCACAACAAACCACCACACAACACCACAAACAAACCACCACACAACACCACAACCCACCACATAACACCACAACCCACCACACAACACCACACCCACCACCACCAAACCCACACCACACAACATTACAACCCACCACAAAACACCACCACAAACCACACAACACCACAACAAACCACCATAAACACCACAACCCACCACACAACACCCAACAAACCACCACACAACACCACAACCCACCACACAACACCACAAACCACCACATAACACCACAACCCACCACACAACACCACACACCACACCACCACAAACCACCACACAACACCACAACCCACCACACAACACCACACAAACCACCACAAAACACCACAACCCACAACAACACCACAACAAACCACCACACAACACCACAAACAAACCACCACACAACACCACAACCCACCACACAACACCACAACCCACCACACAACACCACAACCCACCACACAACACCACAACCCACCACACAACACCACAACCCACCACACAACACCACAACCCACCACACAACACCACAACCCACCACACAAACACCACAACCCACCACACAACACCACAACAAACCACACAACACCATTAAACACAACAAACCACACAACACCACATTACAACACCACACCACCACACAACACCACAACCCACCACAACAAAACACCACAAACACCAAACACCATTAACACCACAACAAACCACCACACAACACCACAACCACCACACCACATAACACCACAACAAACCACCACACAACACCACAACCCACCACATAACACCACAACCCACCACAAACCACCACACAACACCACAACCAACCACAACCAACACCATTAAACCACAACAAAACACCATTAAACCACAACAAACCACCACACAACACCACAACCCACCACATAACACCACAACCCACCACACACCACAACACCACAACCCACCACATAACACCACAACAAACCACCACAGAACACCACAACCAACCACATAACACCATTAAACCACAACAAAACACCATTAAACCACAATAAACCACCACACAACACCACAACCCACCACATAACACCACAACACCACAACACCACAACCCACCACATAACACCACAACAAACCACCACACAACACCACAACCAACCACATAACACCATTAAACCACAACAAAACACCATTAAACCACAACAAACAACCACACAACACCACAACCCACCACATACCACCACAACCCACCACACAACACCACAATAAACCACCACACAACACCACAACCAACCACATAACACCATCAAACTACTACAAAACACCATTAAACCACCACAAAACACCACAACCCACCACATAACACTGCAATCCGCAAAACACCCTCAAACCACCGCAAAACACCATCAAACCACAACAAAACACCATCAAACCACTACAAATCACCAAAAACCACCACACAACCCCATAAAACACTGTCTGTCTGTCTGTGTGTGTGTGTGTGTCTGTGTGTAGTGGAGCACCAGGTGGGTCAGGATGGAGCCACACAGGATGAGAGTGTGAAGAAGAAGATCGTGACGATGGCCAGAGACTCCTGGGAAATATATTTCTCCCGACTCTTCCCTGCCTCGGTGAGTGTGTGTGTGTGTGTGTGTGTGTGTGTGTGTGTGTGTGTGTGTGTGTGTGTGTGTGTGAGCCTATATACCGTAGCTATATCTGGGGTAGCTCCACCCAGGACTCCTACCCGGGTCCAGCGACTGTCAACACAACACATTACACATTGGACGTCACTAGGTGTTGGGTTGATGTCGCTAGGTGTTGGGTTGAGGTCACTAGGTGTTGGGTAGAGGTCGCTAGGTGTTGGGTGGAGGTCGCTAGGTGTTGGGTAGAGGTCGCTAGGTGTTGGGTAGAGGTCGCTAGGTGTTGGGTAGAGGTCGCTAGGTGTTGGGTAGAGGTCGCTAGGTGTTGGGTAGAGGTCGCTAGGTGTTGGGTAGAGGTCGCTAGGTGTTGGGTGAGGTCGCTTGGTGTTGGGTAGAGGTCGCTAGGTGTTGGGTAGAGGTCGCTAGGTGTTGGGTAGAGGTCGCTAGGTGTTGGGTTGAGGTCGCTAGGTGTTGGGTTGAGGTCGCTAGGTGTTGGGTTGAGGTCGCTAGGTGTCGGGTAGATGTCGTTAGGTGTCGGGTAGAGGTCGCTAGGTGTCGCGTTGAGGTCGCTAGGTGTCGCGTTGAGGTCGCTAGGTGTCGGGTAGAGATCGCTAGGTGTCGGGTAGAGGTCGCTAGGTGTCGGGTAGAGGTCGCTAGGTGTCGGGTAGAGGTCGCTAGGTGTCGGGTAGAGGTCGCTAGGTGTCGGGTTGAGGACGCTAGGTGTCGGGTTGAGGACGCTAGGTGTTGGGGTGTTATGTGGTTGAGTTTGTGAGCCTGTTCATGTTAACAGAGTGTGTGAGCCTGTAGATGTTGACAGAGTGTGTGTGTTGCAGGGCAGTGTGGGTACTGGGGTGCAGGTGGTCTCATAACTGTGTGTGTGTGTGAGCCTGTTCATGTTAACAGAGTGTGTGAGCCTGTTCATGTTAACAGAGTGTGTGAGCCTGTAGATGTTGACAGAGTGTGTGTGTTGCAGGGCAGTGTGGGTACTGGGGTGCAGGTGGTCTCATAACTGTGTGTGTGTGTGAGCCTGTTGATGTTGACAGAGTGTGTGTGTTGCAGGGCAGTGTGGGTACTGGGGTGCAGGTGGTCTCTGTGTCTCATCGAGGCATCAAGCTGCTGAAGATGGTGAGAAGCAGCGCTGTTGTCCCAGACTACTTCAGAGTGCTACACCCTTACAGGTACACACAAACACACACACACACACAAATCAAATCAAAAATCAAATCAAAATTATTGATATAGCCCTTCGTACATCAGCTGATATCTCAAAGTGCTGTACAGAAACCCAGCCTAAAACCCCAAACAGCAAGCAATGCAGGTGTAGAAGCACAGTGGCTAGGAAAAACTCCCTAGAAAGGCCAAAACCTAGGAAGAGACCTAGAGAGGAACCAGGCTATGAGGGGTGGCCAGTCCTCTTCTGGCTGTGCCGGGTGGAGATTATAACAGAACATGGCCAAGATGTTCAAATGTTCATAAATGACCAGCATGGTCAAATAATAATAAGGCAGGAAAGTTGAAACTGGAGCAGCAGCACGGCCAGGTGGACTGGGGACAGCAAGGAGTCATCATGTCAGGTAGTCCTGAGGCATGGTCCTAGGGCTCAGGTCCTCCGAGAGAGAGAAAGAAAGAGAGAATTAGAGAGAGCACACTTAAATTCACACAGGACACCGAATAGGACAGGAGAAGTACTCCAGATATAACAAACTGAACACACACACACATACACACATACACATGGGGCCGCAGGTAGCCTAGAGGTTAGAGTATTGGGCCAGTAACCCGAAAGGTTGCTGGATCGAATCCCCAAGCTGACAAGGTAAAGATCTGTTTGTTTCTGTTTTTGTTTCCATAGTTACGCGGACATCCTGTTTGTGTCCATTCCATCAAAGAACATGTTGGAGTTTAACCTGACCAACGAGAAGCTGATTCTGTTCTCCGCCAAGGCTCCACAGGTTAAACACATGGTGGACTACTTCATCACAGAACTGAAGAAGGTGAGACAGATTAGAGGGTGAGACAGGTTAGACAGGTTAGAGGGTGAGACAGGTTAGACAGGTTAGAGGGTGAGATAGGTTAGAGGGTGAGACTGGTTAGAGGGTGAGACTGGTTAGAGGGTGAGACTGGTTAGAGGGTGAGACTGGTTAGAGGGTGAGATGGGTTAGAGGGTGAGACGGGTTAGACAGGTTAGAGGGTGAGACAGGTTAGAGGGTGAGACGGGTTAGAGGGTGAGACAGGTTAGAGGGTGAGACAGACAAGAGGGTGAGACAGGTTAGAGGGTGAGACAGGTTAGAGGGTGAGACAGGTTAGAGGGTGAAACAGGTTAGAGGGTGAAGCAGACTAGAGGGTGAGACAGGTTAGAGCGTATAACAGGTTAGAGGGTGAGACAGGTTAGAGGGTGAGACAGGTTAGAGGGTGAGACAGGTTAGAGGGTGAGACAGGTTAGAGGGTGAGACAGGTTAGAGGGTGAAACAGGTTAGAGGGTGAAGCAGACTAGAGGGTGAGACAGGTTAGAGCGTATAACAGGTTAGAGGGTGAGACAGGTTAGAGGGTGAGACAGGTTAGAGGGTGAGACAGGTTAGAGGGTGAGACAGGTTAGAGGGTGAGACAGGTTAGAGGGTGAAACAGGTTAGAGGGTGAGACAGACTAGAGGGTGAGACAGGTTAGAGGGTGAGACAGGTTAGACGGTGAGACAGGTTAGAGGGTGAAACAGGTTAGAGGGTGAGACAGGTTGGTGAGAGGATAGAGGGTGAAACAGGTTGGAGGGTGAGACAGGTTAGAGGGTGAAGCAGACTAGAGGGTGAGACAGGTTAGAGCGTATAACAGATTAGAGGGTGAGACAGGTAGATAGTGAGACAGTTTAGGGGGTGAGACAGGTTAGATGTTATAACAGGTTAGAGGGTGAGACATGTTAGAGGGTGAAACCGGTTAGAGGGTAGACAGGGGGTGAGACAGGTTAGAGGGTGAGACAGGTTAGACAGGTTAGAGGGTGAGACAGGTTAGAGGGTGAGACAGGTTAGAGGGTGAGACAGGCTAGAGGGTGTGACAGGCTAGAGGGTGAGACAGGTTAGAGGGTGAAACAGGTTAGAGGGTGAGACAGGTTGGTGAGAGGATAGAGGGTGAAACAGGTTGGAGGGTGAGACATGTTAGAGGGTGAAACCGGTTAGAGGGTGAGACAGGTTAGAGGGTGAGACAGGATAGAGGGTGAAACAGGTTAGAGGGTGAGACAGGTTAGAGGGTGAACCAGGTTAGAGGGTGAGACAGGTTAGAGGGTGAGACAGGTTAGACGGTGAAACAGACTAGAGGGTGAGACAGGCTAGAGGGTGAGACAGGTTAGAGGGTGAGACAGGTTAGAGCGTATAACAGATTAGAGGGTGAGACAGGTAGATAGTGAGACAGTTTAGGGGTGAGACAGGTTAGATGTTATAACAGGTTAGAGGGTGAGACATGTTAGAGGGTGAAACCGGTTAGAGGGTGAGACAGGTTAGAGGGTGAGACAGGTTAGAGGGTGAGACAGGTTAGAGGGTGAGACAGGTTAGAGGGTGAGACAGGCTAGAGGGTGCGACAGGCTAGAGGGTGAGACAGGTTAGAGGGTGAAACAGGTTAGAGGGTGAGACAGGTTGGTGAGAGGATAGAGGGTGAAACAGGTTGGAGGGTGAGACATGTTAGAGGGTGAAACCGGTTAGAGGGTGAGACAGGTTAGAGGGTGAGACAGGATAGAGGGTGAAACAGGTTAGAGGGTGAGACAGGTTAGAGGGTGAACCAGGTTAGAGGGTGAGACAGGTTAGAGGGTGAGACAGGTTAGACGGTGAAACAGACTAGAGGGTGAGACAGGCTAGAGGGTGAGACAGGTTAGAGGGTGAGACAGGTTAGGTGAGACAGGTTAGAGGGTGAGACAGGTTAGAGGGTGAAACAGGTTAGAGGGTGAGACAGGATGGTGAGAGGATAGAGGGTGAAACAGGTTAGAGGGTGAGACAGGTAGATAGTGAGACAGTTTAGGGGTGTGACAGGTTAGATGTTATAACAGGTTAGAGGGTGAGACAGGTTAGAGGGTGAGACAGGTTAGAGGGTGAGACAGGTTAGAGGGTGAGACAGGTTAGAGGGTGAACCAGGTTAGAGGGTGAACCAGGTTAGAGGGTGAGACAGGTTAGAGGGTGAAACAGACTAGAGGGTGAAACAGGCTAGAGGGTGAGACAGGCTAGAGGGTGAGACATGTGAGACCGGTTAGAGGGTGAGACCGGTTAGAGGGTGAGACAGGTTAGAGGGTGAGACAGGTTAGAGGGGGAAACAGACTAGAGGGTGAAACAGGCTAGAGGGTGAGACAGGCTAGAGGGTGAGACAGGCTAGAGGGTGAGACAGGCTAGAGGGTGAGACATGTGAAACAGGTTAGAGGGTGAGACCGGTTAGAGGGTGAGACAGGTGAGAGGGTGAGACAGGTGAGAGTGTATAACCGGATAGAGAGTGAGACAGGTTAGAGGGTGAGACAGGTGAAACAGGTTAGAGGGTTAGACAGGTTAGAGGGTGAGACAGGTTAGAGGGTGAGACAGGTTAGAGGGTGAGACAGGTTAGAGGGTGAGACAGGTTAGAGGGTGAGACAGGTTAGAGGGGGAAACAGACTAGAGGGTGAAACAGGCTAGAGGGTGAGACAGGCTAGAGGGTGAGACAGGCTAGAGGGTGAGACAGGCTAGAGGGTGAGACATGTGAAACAGGTTAGAGGGTGAGACCGGTTAGAGGGTGAGACAGGTGAGAGGGTGAGACAGGTGAGAGTGTATAACCGGATAGAGAGTGAGACAGGTTAGAGGGTGAGACAGGTGAAACAGGTTAGAGGGTTAGACAGGTTAGAGGGTGAGACAGGTTAGAGTGTATAACAGGATAGAGGGTGAGACAGGTTAGAGGGTGAGACAGGTTAGAGGGTGAGACAGGTTAGAGGGTGAGACAGGTTAGAGGGTGAGACAGGTTAGAGGGTGAGACAGGTTAGAGGGTGAGACAGGTTAGAGGGTGAGACAGGTTAGACAGGTTAGAGGGTGAGACAGGTTAGAGGCTGAGACAGGTTAGAGGGTGAGACAGGTTAGAGGCTGAGACAGGTTAGAGGGTGAGACAGGTTAGAGGCTGAGACAGGTTAGAGGGCGAGACAGGTTAGACAGGTTAGAGGGTGAGACAGGTTAGACAGGTTAGACAGGTTAGACAGGTTAGACAGGTTAGAGGGTGAGACAGGTTAGAGGCTGAGACAGGTTAGAGGGTGAGACAGGTTAGAGGCTGAGACAGGTTAGACAGGTTAGACAGGTTAGAGGGTGAGACAGGTTAGACAGGTTAGAGGGTGAGACAGGTTAGACAGGTTAGACAGGTTAGAGGGTGAGACAGGTTAGACAGGTTAGAGGGTGAGACAGGTTAGACAGGTTAGAGGGTGAGACAGGTTAGACAGGTTAGAGGGTGAGACAGGTTAGACAGGTTAGAGGGTTAGACAGGTTAGACAGGTTAGAGGGTGAGACAGGTTAGACAGGTTAGAGGGTGAGACAGGTTAGAGGGTGAGACAGGTTAGAGGCTGAGACAGGTTAGACAGGTTAGACAGGTTAGAGGGTGAGACAGGTTAGAGGGTGAGACAGGTTAGAGGGGGAAACAGACTAGAGGGTGAAACAGGCTAGAGGGTGAGACAGGCTAGAGGGTGAGACAGGCTAGAGGGTGAGACAGGCTAGAGGGTGAGACATGTGAAACAGGTTAGAGGGTGAGACCGGTTAGAGGGTGAGACAGGTGAGAGGGTGAGACAGGTGAGAGTGTATAACCGGATAGAGAGTGAGACAGGTTAGAGGGTGAGACAGGTGAAACAGGTTAGAGGGTTAGACAGGTTAGAGGGTGAGACAGGTTAGAGTGTATAACAGGATAGAGGGTGAGACAGGTTAGAGGGTGAGACAGGTTAGAGGGTGAGACAGGTTAGAGGGTGAGACAGGTTAGAGGGTGAGACAGGTTAGAGGGTGAGACAGGTTAGAGGGTGAGACAGGTTAGACAGGTTAGAGGGTGAGACAGGTTAGAGGCTGAGACAGGTTAGAGGGTGAGACAGGTTAGAGGCTGAGACAGGTTAGAGGGTGAGACAGGTTAGACAGGTTAGAGGGTGAGACAGGTTAGACAGGTTAGAGGGTGAGACAGGTTAGACAGGTTAGACAGGTTAGACAGGTTAGACAGGTTAGAGGGTGAGACAGGTTAGAGGCTGAGACAGGTTAGAGGGTGAGACAGGTTAGAGGCTGAGACAGGTTAGACAGGTTAGACAGGTTAGAGGGTGAGACAGGTTAGACAGGTTAGAGGGTGAGACAGGTTAGACAGGTTAGACAGGTTAGAGGGTGAGACAGGTTAGACAGGTTAGAGGGTGAGACAGGTTAGACAGGTTAGAGGGTGGACAGGTTAGACAGGTTAGAGGGTGAGACAGGTTAGACAGGTTAGAGGGTTAGACAGGTTAGACAGGTTAGAGGGTGAGACAGGTTAGACAGGTTAGAGGGTGAGACAGGTTAGAGGGTGAGACAGGTTAGAGGCTGAGACAGGTTAGACAGGTTAGACAGGTTAGAGGGTGAGACAGGTTAGAGGGTGAGACAGGTTAGAGGGGAAACAGACTAGAGGGTGAAACAGGCTAGAGGGTGAGACAGGCTAGAGGGTGAGACAGGCTAGAGGGTGAGACAGGCTAGAGGGTGAGACATGTGAAACAGGTTAGAGGGTGAGACCGGTTAGAGGGTGAGACAGGTGAGAGGGTGAGACAGGTGAGAGTGTATAACAGGATAGAGAGACAGAGACAGGTTAGAGGGTGAGACAGGTGAAACAGGTTAGAGGGTTAGACAGGTTAGAGGGTGAGACAGGTTAGAGTGTATAACAGGATAGAGGGGTGAGACAGGTTAGAGGGTGAGACAGGTTAGAGGGTGAGACAGGTTAGAGGGTGAGACAGGTTAGAGGGTGAGGGTGAGACAGGTTAGAGGGTGAGACAGGTTAGAGGGTGAGACAGGTTAGAGGGTGAGACAGGTTAGACAGGTTAGAGGGTGAGACAGGTTAGAGGGACAGAGACAGGTTAGAGGGTGAGACAGGTTAGAGGGTGAGACAGGTTAGACAGGTTAGACAGGTTAGAGGGTGAGACAGGTTAGACAGGTTAGAGGGTGAGACAGGTTAGACAGGTTAGACAGGTTAGAGGGTGAGACAGGTTAGACAGGTTAGAGGGTGAGACAGGTTAGACAGGTTAGACAGGTTAGAGGGTGAGACAGGTTAGACAGGTTAGAGGGTTAGAGGTTAGAGGTTAGACAGGTTAGAGGGTTAGACAGGGGTGAGACAGGTTAGAGACAGGTTAGAGGTTAGACAGGTTAGACAGGTTAGAGGGTGAGACAGGTTAGAGGGTGAGACAGGTTAGAGGGTGAGACAGGTTAGACAGGTTAGACAGGTTAGACAGGTTAGGTTAGAGGGTGAGACAGGTTAGAGGCTGAGACAGGTTAGAGGGTGAGACAGGTTAGAGGGTGAGACAGGTTAGAGGGTGAGACAGGTTAGAGGGTGAGACAGGTTAGAGGGTGAGACAGGTTAGAGGGTGAGACAGGTTAGAGGGTGAGACAGGTTAGAGGGTGAGGTTAGAGAGGTGAGACAGGTTAGAGGGTGAGACAGGTTAGAGGGTGAGACAGGTTAGAGGTTAGACAGGTTAGAGGGTGAGACAGGTTAGACAGGTTAGAGACAGGTTGAGGTTAGAGGCTGAGACAGGTTAGACAGGTTAGAGGGTGAGACAGGTTAGACAGGTTAGAGGGTGAGACAGGTTAGAGGGTGAGACAGGTTAGACAGGTTAGAGGGTGAGACAGGTTAGACAGGTTAGAGGGTGAGACAGGTTAGACAGGTTAGAGGGTGAGACAGGTTAGACAGGTTAGAGGGTGAGACAGGTTGGTGAGAGGATAGAGAGGTGAAACAGGTTGGAGGGTGAGACATGTTAGAGGGTGAGACATGTTAGAGGGTGAACCGGTTAGGGTGAGACAGGTTAGAGGGTGAGACAGGATAGAGGGTGAAACAGGTTAGAGGGTGAGACAGGTTAGAGGGTGAACCAGGTTAGAGGGTGAGACAGGTTAGAGGGTGAGACAGGTTAGAGGGTGAAACAGGTTAGAGGGTGAGACATGCTAGAGGGTGAGACAGGCTAGAGGGTGAGACAGGCTAGAGGGTGAGACAGGTTAGAGGGTGAAACAGGTTAGAGGGTGAGACAGACTAGAGGGTGAGACAGGTTAGAGGGTGAAACAGGTTAGAGGGTGAGACAGGATGGTGAGAGGATAGAGGGTGAAACAGGTTGGAGGGTGAGACAGGTTAGAGCGTATAACAGGTTAGAGGGTGAGACAGGTAGATAGTGAGACAGTTTAGGGGGTGTGACAGGTTAGATGTTATAACAGGTTAGAGGGTGAGACATGTTAGAGGGTGAAACCGGTTAGAGGGTGAGACAGGTTAGAGGGTGAGACAGGTTAGAGGGTGAGACAGGTTAGAGGGTGAGACAGGTTAGAGGGTGAACCAGGTTAGAGGGTGAACCAGGTTAGAGGGTGAGACAGGTTAGAGGGTGAAACAGACTAGAGGGTGAAACAGGCTAGAGGGTGAGACAGGCTAGAGGGTGAGACATGTGAGACCGGTTAGAGGGTGAGTTAGAGACAGGTTAGAGGGTGAGACAGGTTAGAGGGTGAGACAGGTTAGAGGGTGAGACAGGTTAGAGGGTGAGACAGGTTAGAGGGGAAACAGACTAGAGGGTGAAACAGGCTAGAGGGTGAGACAGGCTAGAGGGTGAGACAGGCTAGAGGGTGAGACAGGCTAGAGGGTGAGACAGGCTAGAGGGTGAGACATGTGAAACAGGTTAGAGGGTGAGACCGGTTAGAGGGTGAGACAGGTGAGAGGGTGAGACAGGTGAGAGTGTATAACCGGATAGAGAGTGAGACAGGTTAGAGGGTGAGACAGGTGAAACAGGTTAGAGGGTTAGACAGGTTAGAGGGTGAGACAGGTTAGAGTGTATAACAGGATAGAGGGTGAGACAGGTTAGAGGGTGAGACAGGTTAGAGGGTGAGACAGGTTAGAGGGTGAGACAGGTTAGAGGGTGAGACAGGTTAGACAGGTTAGAGGTGAGGCAGGTTAGAGGGTGAGACAGGTTAGACAGGTTAGAGGGTGAGACAGGTTAGAGGCTGAGACAGGTTAGAGGGTGAGACAGGTTAGAGGCTGAGACAGGTTAGAGGGTGAGACAGGTTAGAGGTGAGACAGGTTAGAGACAGGTTAGAGGGTGAGACAGGTTAGAGGGTGAGACAGGTTAGAGGGTGAGACAGGTTAGAGGGTGAGACAGGTTAGAGTGTATAACAGGATAGAGGGTGAGACAGGTTAGAGGGTGAGACAGGTTAGAGGGTGAGACAGGTTAGAGGGTGAGACAGGTTAGAGGGTGAGACAGGTTAGACAGGTTAGAGGGTGAGACAGGTTAGAGGGTGAGACAGGTTAGACAGGTTAGAGGGTGAGACAGGTTAGACAGGTTAGACAGGTTAGACAGGTTAGAGGGTGAGACAGGTTAGAGGCTGAGACAGGTTAGAGGGTGAGACAGGTTAGAGGCTGAGACAGGTTAGACAGGTTAGACAGGTTAGAGGGTGAGACAGGTTAGACAGGTTAGAGGGTGAGACAGGTTAGACAGGTTAGACAGGTTAGAGGGTGAGACAGGTTAGACAGGTTAGAGGTGAGACAGGTTAGACAGGTTAGAGGGTGAGACAGGTTAGACAGGTTAGAGGGTGAGACAGGTTAGGTTAGGTTAGACAGGTTAGAGGGTTAGACAGGTTAGACAGGTTAGAGGGTGAGACAGGTTAGACAGGTTAGACAGGTGAGACAGGTTAGAGGGTGAGACAGGTTAGACAGGTTTAGACAGGTTAGAGGCTGAGACAGGTTAGACAGGTTAGAGGGTGAGACAGGTTAGAGGGTGAGACAGGTTAGAGGGTGAGACAGGTTAGAGGGTGAGACAGGTTAGAGGGGTGAGACAGGTTAGAGGGTGAGACAGGTTAGAGGGTGAGACAGGTTAGAGGGTGAGACAGGTTAGACAGGTTAGAGGGTGAGACAGGTTAGAGGGTGAGACAGGTTAGACAGGTTAGAGGGTGAGACAGGTTAGAGGGTGAGACAGGTTAGACAGGTTAGACAGGTTAGAGGGTGAGACAGGTTAGACAGGTTAGAGGCTGAGACAGGTTAGACAGGTTAGAGGGTGAGACAGGTTAGACAGGTTAGACAGGTTAGAGGGTGAGACAGGTTAGACAGGTTAGAGGGTGAGACAGGTTAGACAGGTTAGAGGGTGAGACAGGTTAGACAGGTTAGAGGGTGAGACAGGTTAGACAGGTTAGACAGGTGAGACAGGTTAGACAGGTTAGAGGTTGAGACAGGTTAGACAGGTTAGAGGGTGAGACAGGTTAGACAGGTTAGAGGGTGAGACAGGTTAGACAGGTTAGAGGGTGAGACAGGTTAGACAGGTTAGAGGGTGAGACAGGTTAGACAGGTTAGAGGGTGAGACAGGTTAGACAGGTTAGAGGGTGAGACAGGTTAGACAGGTTAGAGGGTGAGACAGGTTAGAGGGTGAGACAGGTTAGACAGGTTAGACAGGTTAGAGGCTGAGACAGGTTAGACAGGTTAGAGACAGGTTAGAGACAGGTGAGACAGGTTAGAGGGTGAGACAGGTTAGAGGGTGAGACAGGTTAGAGGGTGAGACAGGTTAGAGGGTGAGACAGGTTAGAGGGTGAGACAGGTTAGAGGGTGAGACAGGTTAGACAGGTTAGAGGGTGAGACAGGTTAGAGGGTGAGACAGGTTAGACAGGTTAGAGGGTGAGACAGGTTAGAGGGTGAGACAGGTTAGAGGGTTAGACAGGTTAGAGGGTGAGACAGGTTAGACAGGTTAGAGGCTGAGACAGGTTAGACAGGTTAGAGGGTGAGACAGGTTAGACAGGTTAGACAGGTTAGAGGGTGAGACAGGTTAGACAGGTTAGAGGGTGAGACAGGTTAGACAGGTTAGAGGGTGAGACAGGTTAGACAGGTTAGAGGGTGAGACAGGTTAGACAGGTTAGAGGGTGAGACAGGTTAGACAGGTTAGAGGGTGAGACAGGTAGGAAAGTGATTCTGTTCATTCAACAGGACTCCAGGCTTCACTCTACAACCTGATAGAAAGGACGGACACATTATCACCCTTTTTCTGCATCCAGATTGATTTGGATAAATGGGATGTTTTTTCCCCAGGACTCTGAGTATGTGGTCGCAGTGAGGAACTACATCACAGAGGACAGAACTCTGCTCAGCTTCCACAAGGGAGACATCATCAGATTACACAGCGTGGAGGGGCTGGAGGAGGGTGAGACACACACACACACAGATACACACACGTCCCCATTGTGTTAGCTGTGTTGCTCATTGTATTGTGTGGTGTAGGCCGATGCTACGGCTGCATCGTCAGGAAGAAGGTCATGTTGCTGGAGGAACTAAAAAGAGATACTCCTGAGTTTGGTGGGTGGGGCCTGTGTGTGTGGTTGACCTGCATGTGACCAACACCCCGTCATGTTTGGTTGTGTTTTGGTTGCTGTGTGAGGAAACAACTAGGATTCAGCCTGGGCTGTTGTTGGGACTGTCTAGTCCCACTGAGTTAAAGTCTGAATTCAGACTGGGCTGTTGTTGGGACTGTCTAGTCCCACTGAGCTAAAGTCTGGATTCAGACTGGGCTGTTGTTGGGACTGTCTAGTCCCACTGAGCTAAAGTCTGGATTCAGACTGGGCTGTTGTTGGGACTTCCTAGTCCCACTGAGCTAAAGTCTGGATTCAGACTGGGCTGTTGTTGGGACTGTCTAATCCCACTGAGCTAAAGTCTGGATTCAGACTGGGCTGTTGTTGGGACTTCCTAGTCCCACTGAGCTAAAGTCTGGATTCAGACTGGGCTGTTGTTGGGACTTCCTAGTCCCACTGAGCTAAAGTCTGGATTCAGACTGGGCTGTTGTTGGGACTGTCTAATCCCACTGAGCTAAAGTCTGGATTCAGACTGGGCTGTTGTTGGGACTGTCTATTCCCACTGAGCTAAAGTCTGGATTCAGACTGGGCTGTTGTTGGGACTGTCTAATCCCACTGAGCTAAAGTCTGGAGGTCTCAGACATGTTTCCTGACTGTGAACAGTCAGACAGACAGTCTGTCTGTCTTGCCCCTTCTTAAACTGTCAGTATATATACAGTATATATAGGACATGTAGACTACGGTAGATCTGGTACAGTATATATAGGACATGTAGATCTGGTACAGTATATATAGGACATGTAGACTACGGTAGATCTGGTACAGTATATATAGGACATGTAGATCTGGTACAGTATATATAGGACATGTAGACTACGGTAGATCTGGTACAGTATATATAGGACATGTAGATCTGGTACAGTATATATAGGACATGTAGATCTGGTACAGTATATATAGGACATGTAGATCTGGTACAGTATATATAGGACATGTAGACTACGGTAGATCTGGTACAGTATATATAGGACATGTAGATCTGGTACAGACATGTAGACTACGGTAGATCTGGTACAGTATATATAGGACATGTAGACTACGGTAGATCTGGTACAGTATATATAGGACATGTAGATCTGGTACAGTATATATAGGACATGTAGATCTGGTACAGTATATATAGGACATGTAGACTACGGTAGATCTGGTACAGTATATATAGGACATGTAGATCTGGTACAGTATATATAGGACATGTAGACTACGGTAGATCTGGTACAGTATATATAGGACATGTAGACTACGGTAGATCTGGTACAGTATATATAGGACATGTAGATCTGGTACAGTATATATAGTACATGTAGACTACGGTAGATCTGGTACAGTATATATAGGACATGTAGACTACGGTAGATCTGGTACAGTATATATAGGACATGTAGACTACGGTAGATCTGATACAGTATATATAGGACATGTAGACTACGGTAGATCTGGTACAGTATATATAGGACATGTAGACTACGGTAGATCTGGTACAGTATATATAGGACATGTAGACTACGGTAGATCTGGTACAGTATATATAGGACATGTAGACTATGGTAGATCTGGTACAGTATATATAGGACATGTAGATCTGGTACAGTATATATAGGACATGTAGATCTGGTACAGTATATATAGGACATGTAGATCTGGTACAGTATATATAGGACATGTAGACTACGGTAGATCTGGTACAGTATATATAGGACATGTAGACTACGGTAGATCTGGTACAGTATATATAGGACATGTAGATCTGGTACAGTATATATAGGACATGTAGATCTGGTACAGTATATATAGGACATGTAGACTACGGTAGATCTGGTACAGTATATATAGGACATGTAGATCTGGTACAGTATATATAGGACATGTAGACTACGGTAGATCTGGTACAGTATATATAGGACATGTAGACTACGGTAGATCTGGTACAGTATATATAGGACATGTAGATCTGGTACAGTATATATAGGACATGTAGACTACGGTAGATCTGGTACAGTATATATAGGACATGTAGACTACGGTAGATCTGGTACAGTATATATAGGACATGTAGACTACGGTAGATCTGGTACAGTATATATAGGACATGTAGACTACGGTAGATCTGGTACAGTATATATAGGACATGTAGACTACGGTAGATCTGGTACAGTATATATAGGACATGTAGACTACGGTAGATCTGGTACAGTATATATAGGACATGTAGATCTAGACAGTATATATAGGACATGTAGATCTGATCTGGTACAGTATATATAGGACATGTAGACTACGGTAGATCTGGTACAGTATATATAGGACATGTAGACTACGGTAGATCTGGTACAGTATATATAGGACATGTAGACTACGGTAGATCTGGTACAGTATATATAGGACATGTAGACTACGGTAGATCTGGTACAGTATATATAGGACATGTAGACTACGGTAGATCTGGTACAGTATATATAGGACATGTAGACTACGGTAGATCTGGTACAGTATATATAGGACATGTAGACTACGGTAGATCTGGTACAGTAGACATGTAGATCTGGTACAGTATATATAGGACATGTAGATCTGGTACAGTATATATAGGACATGTAGATCTGGTACAGTATATATAGGACATGTAGACTACGGTAGATCTGGTACAGTATATATAGGACATGTAGACTACGGTAGATCTGGTACAGTATATATAGGACATGTAGATCTGGTACAGTATATATAGGACATGTAGATCTGGTACAGTATATATAGGACATGTAGACTACGGTAGATCTGGTACAGTATATATAGGACATGTAGACTATGGTAGATCTGGTACAGTATATATAGGACATGTAGACTATGGTAGATCTGGTACAGTATATATAGGACATGTAGACTACGGTAGATCTGGTACAGTATATATAGGACATGTAGATCTGGTACAGTATATATAGGACATGTAGATCTGGTACAGTATATATAGGACATGTAGACTACGGTAGATCTGGTACAGTATATATAGGACATGTAGACTACGGTAGATCTGGTACAGTATATATAGGACATGTAGACTACGGTAGATCTGGTACAGTATATATAGGACATGTAGACTACGGTAGATCTGGTACAGTATATATAGGACATGTAGATCTGGTACAGTATATATAGGACATGTAGACTACGGTAGATCTGGTACAGTATATATAGGACATGTAGATCTGGTACAGTATATATAGGACATGTAGACTACGGTAGATCTGGTACAGTATATATAGGACATGTAGATCTGGTAGATCTGGTACAGTATATAGGACATGTAGATCTGGTAGAGTATATATAGGACATGTAGATCTGGTACAGTATATATAGGACATGTAGATCTGGATCTGGTACAGTATATATAGGACATGTAGACTACGGTAGATCTGGTACAGTATATATAGGACATGTAGACTACGGTAGATCTGGTACAGTATATATAGGACATGTAGATCTGGTACAGTATATATAGGACATGTAGACTACGGTAGATCTGGTACAGTATATATAGGACATGTAGATCTGGTACAGTATATATAGGACATGTAGATCTGGTACAGTATATATAGGACATGTAGACTATGGTAGATCTGGTACAGTATATATAGGACATGTAGACTACGGTAGATCTGGTACAGTATATATAGGACATGTAGACTACGGTAGATCTGGTACAGTATATATAGGACATGTAGACTACGGTAGATCTGGTACAGTATATATAGGACATGTAGATCTGGTACAGTATATATAGGACATGTAGACTACGGTAGATCTGGTACAGTATATATAGGACATGTAGATCTGGTACAGTATATATAGGACATGTAGACTACGGTAGATCTGGTACAGTATATATAGGACATGTAGATCTGGTACAGTATATATAGGACATGTAGATCTGGTACAGTATATATAGGACATGTAGATCTGGTACAGTATATATAGGACATGTAGACTACGGTAGATCTGGTACAGTATATATAGGACATGTAGACTACGGTAGATCTGGTACAGTATATATAGGACATGTAGACTACGGTAGATCTGGTACAGTATATATAGGACATGTAGACTACGGTAGATCTGGTACAGTATATATAGGACATGTAGATCTGGTACAGTATATATAGGACATGTAGACTACGGTAGATCTGGTACAGTATATATAGGACATGTAGATCTGGTACAGTATATATAGGACATGTAGACTACGGTAGATCTGGTACAGTATATATAGGACATGTAGAGCTGGTACAGTATATATAGGACATGTAGATCTGGTACAGTATATATAGGACATGTAGATCTGGTACAGTATATATAGGACATGTAGACTACGGTAGATCTGGTACAGTATATATAGGACATGTAGACTACGGTAGATCTGGTACAGTATATATAGGACATGTAGACTACGGTAGATCTGGTACAGTATATATAGGACATGAATAGTGTGTTCATCTTTCTCCCTGTGTGGAGGCTGGTGGTTTGGTGTGGTGAATCTTTCTTGGGGTCTGTTTAAACTGTATAAACTGTGTGTGCAGTGTTTTCTACAGGTACACAGAGTAGCCAGCCAGTGTTTTCTACAGGTACATAGCCAGCCAGGCGTCCCCAGCCAGCCAGGCGTCCCCAGCCAGTGTTTTCTACAGGTACATAGAGTAGCCAGCCAGGCAACCCCAGGCAGTGGTTCTACAGGTACATAGAGTAGCCAGCCAGGCGACCCCAGGCAGTGGTTCTACAGGTACATAGAGTAGCCAGCCAGGCGACCCCAGGCAGTGGTTCTACAGGTACATAGAGTAGCCAGCCAGGCGACCCCAGGCAGTGGTTCTACAGGTACATAGAGTAGGCAGCCAGTGTTTTCTACAGGTTCACAGAGTAGCCAGCCAGTGTTTTCTACAGGTACATAGAGTAGGCAGCCAGGCGACCCCAGGCAGTGTTTTCTACAGGTACATAGAGTAGCCAGCCAGGCGACCCCCGACAGTGTTTTCTACAGGTACATAGAGTAGCCAGCCAGGCAACCCCAGGCAGTGTTTTCTACAGGTACATAGAGTAGCCAGCCAGGCGACCCCCGACAGTGTTTTCTACAGGTACATAGAGTAGCCAGCCAGGCGACCCCGACAGTGTTTTCTACAGGTACATAGAGTAGCCAGCCAGGCAACCCCAGGCAGTGGTTCTACAGGTACATAGAGTAGCCAGCCAGGCGACCCCAGGCAGTGGTTCTACAGGTACATAGAGTAGCCAGCCAGGCGACCCCGACAGTGTTTTCTACAGCTACACAGAGTAGCCAGCCAGGCGACCCCGACAGTGTTTTCTACAGGTGCAGAGTAGCCAGCCAGGCGACCCCGACAGTGTTTTCTACAGGTACATAGAGTAGCCAGCCAGGCGACCCCAGGCAGTGTTTTCTACAGGTACATAGAGTAGCCAGCCAGGCGACCCCAGGCAGTGTTTTCTACAGGTACATAGAGTAGCCAGCCAGGCGACCCCCGACAGTGTTTTCTACAGGTACATAGAGTAGGCAGCCAGGCGACCCCCGACAGTGTTTTCTACAGGTACATAGAGTAGCCAGCCAGGCGACCCCCGACAGTGTTTTCTACAGGTACATAGAGTAGCCAGCCAGGCGACCCCCGACAGTGTTTTCTACAGGTACATAGAGTAGCCAGCCAAATAGAATAAGTAGCAAGCCAGGCGAACCTGGTGTTCACATTTTGTTTGCTGAAGGAGCTCTATTTTGGTGTCCTCTGGTACGTTCTACTGCCTTGATTCAATCTGAAATACACAGACAAAATATTGAATAATTTATCATGTTTACCAGTCTAAGCACTGCATCGCAGTGCTAGAGACGTCACTACAGATCCGGGTTCGATCCCGGACTGTGTTACAGCCGGCCGCTACCGGGAGACCCATGAGGCGCCGCACAATTGGCCCAGCTTTGCCCTTGTCACATTGCGCTCTAGCGACTCCTTCTGGCGGCCCGGGCGCAGTGCAGGCTGACTTCGGTAGCTAGCTGTACGGTGTTTCCTATGACAAATTGGTGCGACTGTCTTCCGGGTTAAGCGAGCAGTGTGTCAAGAAGTAGCGCGTCTAGGCGGGGTCGTGTTTCAGAGGAGTGGAAAGGCTTTCCCAGGAACCTTCTTAATTAAATTTTAACCACAAAGTAGCATATGCTTACCTGGCAGAATGACAATTATTATTTACATCCAGTGGGTATTTGTTTTTCAAACTCTCCCATCACATGTAGGCTACAAAAACACAGCTAAACAACGGCCTCTTGCTGGGTGATAAACAACAACAACAGCCTCTTGCTAGGTGCTAAACAACAGCCTCTTGCTAGGCGCTAAACAACAACAGCCTCTTGCTAGATGCTAAAAAACAACAGCCTCTTGCTAGGCGCTAAACAACAGCCTCTTGCTAGGTGCTAAACAACAAGGTGATAAACAACAACAGCCTCTTGCTAGGTGATAAACAACAACAGCCTCTTGCTAGGTGATAAACAACAGCCTCTTGCTAGGCGCTAATCAACAGCCTCTTGCTAGGTGCTAAAACAACAAGGTGATAAACAACAACAGCCTCTTGCTAGGTGATAAACAACAACAGCCTCTTGCTGGGTGCTAAACAACAACAGCCTCTTGCTGGGTGCTAAACAACAACAGCCTCTTGCTAGGTGATAAACAACAGCCTAAAAACAACAACGGCCTCTTGCTAGGTGCTAAACAACAACAAACAACAACAGCCTCTTGCTGGGTGCTAAACAACAACAGCCTCTTGCTAGGTGATAAACAACAAAACAACAACAGCCTCTTGCTGGTGTAAACAACAGCCTCTTGCTAGATGCAACAACAGCCTCTTGCTGGGTGCTAAAACAACAACAGCCTCTTGCTGGGTGATAAACAACAGCCTCTTGCTAGATGCAGCCTAATGCTAAACAACAGACGCTAGATGCCAACAGACTCTTGCTAGGTGCTAAACAACAACAGCCTCTTGCTAGGTGCTAAACAACAACAGCCTCTTGCTGGGTGCTAAACAACAACAGCCTCTTGCTAGGCGCTAAACAACAGCCTCTTGCTAGATGCTAAACAACAGACTCTTGCTAGATGCTAAACAACAGACTCTTGCTAGGTGCTAAACAACAAAGGCCTCTTTCTGGGTGCTAAACAACAACGGCCTCTTGCTAGGTGCTAAACAACAGACCCTAAACACAACATGCATATGGAAAATTTCTGAGATCTTTTATTTTAGCTGATGAAACACATAGGACCAACACTTTGCATGTTGCGTTTCATATTTTTATTCAGTATATTTTCTATGCGATCTTTCTAAATGTTGACAAAAATTTGCTGGACAAGTTCATGGAAACATTGCTACTGTCTGGCCAAGCCCCGACATCCTAGGAAAGGAAACCTTGGAAATAATTTGGTTTACTTGACATCCTAGGAAAGGAAACCTTGGAAATAATTTGGTTTACTTGACATCCTAGGAAAGGAAACCTTGGAAATAATTTGGTTTACTTGACATCCTAGGAAAGGAAACCTTGGAAATAATTTGGTTTACTTGTCCCGATGTGATACCATGGACACACTGTGCTCTATCTCACCCTTGTGGTGGTCTGAAGCAATGAAGCCGTGACACTGGGTACCTCTACCTCCCCCTGGTGGTGGTCTGGAGCCGTGAAACTGGGTTCCTCTAACTCCCCCTGGTGGTGGTCTGGAGCCGTGACACTGAGTACCTCTACCTCCCCCTGGAGCCGTGAAACTGGGTACCTCTAACTCCCCCTGGTGGTGGTCTGGAGCCGTGACACTGGGTACCTCTAACTCCCCCTGGTGGTGGTCTGGAGCCGTTACACTGGGTACCTCTAACTCCCCCTGGTGGTGGTCTGGAACCGTGACACTGGGTACCTCTACCTCCCCCTGGTGGTGGTCTGGAACAATGAAGCCGTGACACTGGGTACCTCTACCTCCCCTGGTGGTGGTCTGGAGCCGTGAAACTGGGTTCCTCTAACTCCCCTGGTGCTGGTCTGGAGCCGTGACACTGAGTACCTCTACCTCCCCTGGTGGTGGTCTGGAGCCGTTACACTGGGTACCTCTAACTCCCCCTGGTGGTGGTCTGGAACCGTGACACTGGGTACCTCTACCTCCCCCTGGTGGTGGTCTGGAGCTGTGAAACTGGGTACCTCTAACTCCCCCTGGTGGTGGTCTGGAGCCATGACACTGGGTACCTCTAACTCCCCTGGTGGTGGTCTGAAGCAATGAAGCCGTGACACTGGGTACCTCTAACTCCCCTTGGTGGTGGTCTGGAGCCGTTACACTAGGTACCTCTAACTCCCCCTGGTGGTGGTCTGGAGCCGTGACACTGGGTAACTCTAACTCCCCCTTGTGGTGGTCTGGAGCAATGAAGCCGTGACACTGGGTACCTCTACCTCCCCTGGTGGTGGTCTGGAGCCGTGACACTGGGTACCTCTACCTCCCCCTGGTGGTGGTCTGGAGCCGTGACACTGGGTACCTCTACCTCCCCCTGGTGGTGGTCTGGAGCCGTGATGCTGGGTACCTCTACCTCCCCCTGGTGGTGGTCTGGAGCTGTGACACTGGGTACCTCTACCTCCCCCTGGTGGTGGTCTGGAGCCGTGATGCTGGGTACCTCTACCTCCCCTGGTGGTGGTCTGGAGCCGTGATGCTGGGTACCTCTACCTCCCCCTGGTGGTGGTCTGGAGCCGTGATGCTGGGTACCTCTAACTCCCCTGGTGGTGGTCTGGAGCCGTGATGCTGGGTACCTCTACCTCCCCCTGGTGGTGGTCTGGAGCCGTGACACTGGGTACCTCTACCTCCCCCTGGTGGTGGTCTGGAGCCGTGATGCTGGGTACCTCTAACTCCCCCTGGTGGTGGTCTGGAGCCGTGATGCTGGGTACCTCTAAGTCCTGCAGTGTAAACTCACAACTTTTAAAGGAGGAACCACTGTATAACCACGTTGCATGTAAGCTGTCATTGTAAATAAGAATTTGTTTTTAATTTACTAGCCTAGTTAAATAAAAGTTAAATAAAAAATAAACTATGTTTTAAAGATTTATGAATGGCAAAGCGATATAGGTTAATTTATTCAGTCTGTTCGACACCTTTTATAAACCTAGTCAACACTTGCTGTTCCGCCTCGACTCTGCGGCTGCGCTGGCTGGCTGTGTGAAACGCAAAAATTAAATGAATGTGCTAGAAAACAATGAACTAAGTCATGGATTTCCACTCATCACCACTAACAGTGCTTTCAATACAACCGGGGAACAAGGTCCAATCATGACGTCAGTGATCTTCAGGTCAGAAAGTCACAGCTCTAGAAAGATGCCAGAGTTGGATGACAGTTCAAAACTATGTTTCCCAGTCGGAGCTAGTTTTTCTTCCCAGACTTCCCTGTTGTCTTGAACTCACTGAAGTCAGAGATTTTCGAGTTCCCAGTTGCCTTGAACGCAGCATTACATTACATGGGACGTGCAAATTCAGCAGCATCATGCTCTCTCCCTCCTCTGTGTAAAGAAATCTAACTACAACCAACTACAGCATACTCAAATTGTTCCCGGGAGGCAGGACAGATAGCAGACTGCTTTTCCTGTCATCGCTCGCTTTGTGAATGACAGGCACAGAGAAGATGCATATCGTTCATAGCGGGAGAGGAATCGACAGACTAGTGAATTTAAACTTTTAAATTAAAGAGTAGCCTGGCTGAAAATGGAAAACACTGTGTGTGTGTGTGTGTGTGTCTGTGTGTGTGTGTGTGTGTGTGTGTGTGTGTGTGTGTGTGTGTGTGTGTGTGTGTGTGTGTGTGTGTGTGTGTGTGTGTGTGTGTGTGTGTGTGTCTGTGTGTGTGTGTGTGTGTGTGTGTGTGTGTGTGTGTGTGTGTGTGTGTGTGTGTGTGTGTGTGTGTGTGTGTCTGTGTGTGTGTGTGTGTGTGTGTGTGTGTGTGTGTGTGTGTGTGTGTGTGTGTCTGTGTGTGTGTGTGTGTGTGTGTGTGTCTGTGTGTGTGTGTGTGTGTGTGTGTCTGTGTGTGTGTGTGTGTGTGTGTGTGTGTGTGTGTGTGTGTGTGTGTCTGTGTGTGTGTGTGTGTCTGTGTGTGTGTGTGTGTGTGTGTGTGTGTGTGTGTGTGTGTCTGTGTCTGTGTGTGTGTGTGTGTGTGTGTGTGTGTGTGTGTGCACGCGCACGCATGTGCATGTGCTTGCGTGTGTTTGTAGGCTGGTGATGTACGGGCGGTGATGCTGGTGAATTTGCACGGTATGTTATAACTCTGTGTGTGTGTGTGTGTGTGTGTGTGTGTGTGTAGGCTGGCGGTACGGGGCGGTGTACGGACGGTGGGGTGTGTTTCCAGGTGAGTGTGTTCAGCCGGTGGCCGCTCCAGACTTCCTGATTCTTCCTGCTGAGAGGGCGGAGCCTCGTGACAGACACGGCCGTGTTGCCGCCTCCGCTGCAATCGCCGTGGCGATGGGCTCTACTGTCGCCGCCCATGAACTGGACCTCAACACAGAGGTACACATACACACAGAGACAGACACAGACACACACACACACATACAGTACATGCTACATGCAGACATGCGTACAATTACTCTCTAATATTCTCTGTGTGTGTGTGTGTGTGTGTGTGTGTGTGTGTGTGTGTGTGTGTGTGTGTGTGTGTGTCAGGCTGTGGTAGGGTATGGTGAGGACAGCAGCAGTCTCCATCTAGAGGGACTTCCTCTACAGGCCAGTCAGTACACCATGGAGGAGTTCTCCAGGAAGTACTACAGACGGGCTCAGAGACACAGGGACCAGCTGAAGACCAGGAAGGGGAAGGAGACCAGAGAACCAGCTGACATGGTTACATACTCTAAGGTGAGAAACGCACAGCAACCTGTTGAGTTACACATCCCCTGTACTATACTACAGACAACAGATACACATCCCCTGTACTGTACTACAGACAACAGATACACATCCCCTGTACTATACTACAGACAACAGATACACATCCCCTGTACTGTACTACAGACAACAGATACACATCCCCTGTACTGTACTACAGACAACAGATACACATCCCCTGTACTGTACTACAGACAACAGATCCTCAACACTGGGGCCCCACAAGGGTGCGTTCTGAGCCCTCTCCTGTACTCCCTGTTCACCCACGACTGCGTGGCCATGCACGCCTCCAACTCAATCATCAAGTTTGCGGACGACACAACAGTGGTAGGCTTGATTACCAACAACGACGAGACGGCCTACAGGGAGGAGGTGAGGGCCCTCGGAGTGTGGTGTCAGGAAAATAACCTCACACTCAACGTCAACAAAACTAAGGAGATGATTGTGGACTTCAGGAAACAGCAGAGGGAACACCCCCATCCACATCGATGGAACAGTAGTGGAGAGGGTAGCAAGTTTTGAGTTCCTCGGCATACACATCACAGACAAACTGAATTGGTCCACTCACACAGACAGCATCGTGAGGAAGGCGCAGCAGCGGCTCTTCAACCTCAGGAGGCTGAAGAAATTCGGCTTGTCACCAAAAGCACTCACAAACTTCTACAGATGCACAATCGAGAGCATCCTGGCGGGCTGTATCACCGCCTGGTATGGCAACTGCACCGCCCTCAACCGTAAGGCTCTCCAGAGGGTAGTGAGGTCTGCACAACGCATCACCGGGGGCAAACTACCTGCCCTCCAGGACACCTACACCACCCGATGCTACAGGAAGGCCATAAAGATCATCAAGGACATCAACCACCCGAGCCACTGCCTGTTCACCCCGCTGTCATCCAGAAGGCGAGGTCAGTACAGGTGCATCAAAGCTGGGACCGAGAGACTGAAAAACAGCTTCTATCTCAAGGCCATCAGACTGTTAAACAGCCACCACTAACATTGAGTGGCTACTGCCAACACACTGTCAATGACACTGACTCTACTCCAGCCACTTTAATAATGGGAATTGATGGGAAATTATGTAAATATATCACTAGCCACTTTAAACAATGCTATATAATGTTACTTACCCTACATTATTCATCTCATATGCATACGTAGATACTGTACTCTATATCATCGACTGCATCCTTATGTAATACATGTATTACTAGCCACTTTAACTATGCCACTTGGTTTACATACTCATCTCATATGTATATACTGTACTCGATATCATCTACTGTATCTTGCCTATGCTGCTCTGTACCATCACTCATTCATATATCCTTATGTACATATTCTTTATCCCCTTACACTGTGTATAAGACAGTAGTTTTTTTGAATTGTTAGTTAGATTACTTGTTCGTTATTACTGCATTGTCGGAACTAGAAGCACAAGCATTTCGCTACACTCGCATTAACATCTGCTAACCATGTGTATGTGACAAATAAAATTTGATTTGATTTGATTTGAGATACACATCCCCCGTACTGTACTACAGACACCAGATACACATCCCCTGTACTGTACTACAGACACCAGATACACATCCCCTGTACTGTACTACAGACAACAGATACACATCCCCTGTACTATACTATAGACAACAGATACACATCCCCTGTACTATACTACAGACAACAGCTACACATCCCCTGTACTGTACTACAGACAACAGATACACATCCCCTGTACTATACTACAGACAACAGATACACATCCCCTGTACTGTACTACAGACAACAGATACACATCCCTGTACTATACTACAGACAACAGATACACATCCCTGTACTGTACTCCCCTGTACTACAGACAACAGATACACATCCCCTGTGTACTATACTACAGACAACAGATACACATCCCCTGTACTGTACTACAGACAAGAGATACACATCCCCTGTACTGTACTACAGACAACAGATACACATCCCCCCTGTGTACTACAGACACTACAGACAACAGATACACATCCCCTGTACTGTACTACAGACAACAGATACACATCCCCTGTACTGTACTATACTATAGACAACAGATACACATCCCCTGTACTATACTACAGACAACAGATACACATCCCCTGTACTGTACTACAGACAACAGATACACATCCCCTGTACTGTACTACAGACAACAGATACAGATAAACATCCCCTGTACTGTACTACAGACAACAGATACACATACACATCCCCTGTACTGTACTACAGACAACAGATACAGATACACATCCCCTGTACTGTACTACAGACAACAGATACAGATACACATCCCCTGTACTGTACTACAGACAACAGACAACAGATACACATCCCCTGTACTATACTACAGACAACATATACACATCCCCTGTACTATACTACAGACAACAGATACACATCCCCTGTACTACAGACAACATATACACATCCCCTGTACTGTACTACAGACAACAGATACACATCCCCTGTACTGTACTACAGACAACAGATACAGATACACATCCCCTGTACTGTACTACAGACAACAGACAACAGATACACATCCCCTGTACTATACTACAGACAACAGATACACATCCCCTGTACTGTACTACAGACAACAGACAACAGATACACATCCCCTGTACTATACTACAGACAACAGATACAGATACACATCCCCTGTACTGTACTACAGACAACAGATACAGATACACATCCCCTGTACTGTACTACAAACAACAGATACACATCCCCTGTACTATACTACAGACAACAGATACACATCCCCTGTACTATACTACAGACAACAGATACACATCCCCTGTACTACAGACAACAGATAACATCCCCTGTACTGTACTACAGACAACATATACACATCCCCTGTACTATACTACAGACAACAGATACACATCCCCTGTACTGTACTACAGACTATAGATACACATCCCCTGTACTATACTACAGACAACAGATACACATCCCCTGTACTGTACTACAGACAACAGATACAGATACACATCCCCTGTACTGTACTACAGACAACAGATACAGATACACATCCCCTGTACTGTACTACAGATAACAGATACACATCCCCTGTACTATACTATAGACAACAGATACACATCCCCTGTACTATACTACAGACAACAGATACACATCCCCTGTACTATACTACAGACAACAGATACACATCCCCTGTACTGTACTACAGACAACAGATACACATCCCCTGTACTATACTACAGACAACAGATACAGATACACATCCCCAGTACTGTACTACAGACAACAGATACAGATACACATCCCCTGTACTGTACTACAGACAACAGATACACATCCCCTGTACTATACTACAGACAACAGATACACATCCCCTGTACTATACTACAGACAACAGATACACATCCCCTGTACTACAGACAACAGATAACATCCCCTGTACTGTACTACAGACAACATATACACATCCCCTGTACTATACTACAGACAACAGATACACATCCCCTGTACTGTACTACAGACTACAGATACACATCCCCTGTACTATACTACAGACAACAGATACACATCCCCTGTACTGTACTACAGACAACAGATACAGATACACATCCCCTGTACTGTACTACAGACAACAGATACACATCCCCTGTACTATACTACAGACAACAGATACACATCCCCTGTACTGTACTACAGACAACAGATACAGATACACATCCCATGTACTGTACTACAGACAACAGATACAGATACACATCCCCTGTACTATACTACAGACAACATATACACATCCCCTGTACTATACTACAGACAACCGATACACATCCCCTGTACTATACTACAGACAACATATACACACCCCCTGTACTACAGACAACAGATAACATCCCCTGTACTGTACTACAGACAACATATACACATCCCCTGTACTATACTACAGACAACAGATACACATCCCCTGTACTGTACTACAGACTACAGATACACATCCCCTGTACTATACTACAGACAACAGATACACATCCCCTGTACTGTACTACAGACAACAGATACAGATACACATCCCCTGTACTGTGCTACAGACAACAGATACAGATACACATCCCCTGTACTGTACTACAGACAACAGATACACATCCCCTGTACTATTCTATAGACAACAGATACACATCCCCTGTTCTATACTACAGACAACAGATACACATCCCCTGTACTATACTACAGACAACAGATACACATCCCCTGTACTGTACTACAGACAACAGATACACATCCCCTGTACTGTACTACAGACAACAGATACACATCCCCTGTACTGTACTACAGACAACAGATACAGATAAACATCCCCTGTACTGTACTACAGACAACAGATACACATACACATCCCCTGTACTGTACTACAGACAACAGATACAGATACACATCCCCTGTACTGTACTACAGACAACAGATAACAATCCCCTGTACTATACTACAGACAACAGATACACATCCCCTGTACTGTACTACAGACAACAGATACAGATAAACATCCCCTGTACTGTACTACAGACAACAGACAACAGATACACATCCCCTGTGCTATACTACAGACAACAGATACACATCCCCTGTACTGTACTACAGACAACAAATACACATCCCCTGTACTATACTACAGACAACAGATACAGATACACATCCCCTGTACTGTACTACAGACAACAGATACAGATACACATCCCCTGTACTGTACTACAGACAACCGATACACATCCCCTGTACTATACTACAGACAACATATACACATCCCCTGTACTATACTACAGACAACAGATACACATCCCCTGTACTACAGACAACAGATAACATCCCCTGTACTGTACTACAGACAACATATACACATCCCCTGTACTATACTACAGACAACAGATACACATCCCCTGTACTGTACTACAGACTACAGATACAGATACACATCCCCTGTACTGTACTACAGACAACAGATACAGATACACATCCCCTGTACTGTACTACAGACAACAGATACACATCCCCTGTACTATACTACAGACAACAGATACACATCCCCTGTACTGTACTACAGACAACAGATACACATCCCCTGTACTATACTACAGACAACAGATACACATCCCCTGTACTGTACTACAGACAACAGATACACATCCCCTGTACTATACTACAGACAACAGATACACATCCCCTGTACTGTACTACAGACAACAGATACAGATACACATCCCCTGTACTGTACTACAGACAACAGATACACATCCCCTGTACTACAGACAACAGATAACATCCCCTGTACTGTACTACAGACAACATATACACATCCCCTGTACTATACTACAGACAACAGATACACATCCCCTGTACTATACTACAGACAACAGATACAGATACACATCCCCTGTACTGTACTACAGACAACCGATACACATCCCCTGTACTATACTACAGACAACATATACACATCCCCTGTACTATACTACAGACAACAGATACACATCCCCTGTACTACAGACAACAGATAACATCCCATGTACTGTACTACAGACAACATATACACATCCCCTGTACTATACTACAGACAACAGATACACATCCCCTGTACTACAGACAGCAGATACAGATACACATCCCTGTACTGTACTACAGACTACAGATACACATCCCCTGTACTATACTACAGACAACAGATACACATCCCCTGTACTATACTACAGACTACAGATACACATCCCCTGTACTATACTACAGACAACAGATACACATCCCCTGTACTGTACTACAGACAACAGATACAGATACACATCCCCTGTACTGTGCTACAGACAACAGATACAGATACACATCCCCTGTACTGTACTACAGACAACAGATACAGATACACATCCCCTGTACTATACTACGGACAACAGATACACATCCCCTGTACTGTACTACAGACAACAGCTACAGATACACATCCCCTGTACTATACTACGGACAACAGATACACATCCCCTGTACTGTACTACAGACAACAGATACACATCCCCTGTACTGTACTACAGACAACAGATACACACCCCCTGTACTATACTACAGACAACAGATACACATCCCCTGTACTATACTACAGACAACAGATACAGATAAACATCCCCTGTACTATACTACAGACAACAGATACACATCTCCTGTACTGTACTACAGACAACAGATACACATCCCCTGTACTATACTGCAGACAACAGATACACATCCCCTGTACTGTACTACAGACAACAGATACACATCCCCTGTACTATACTACAGACAACAGATACACATCCCCTGTACTGTACTACGGACAACAGATACAGATACACATCCCCTGTACTACAGACAACAGATACACATCCCCTGTACTGTACTACGGACAACAGATACAGATACACATCCCCTGTACTACAGACAGCAGATACAGATACACATCCCCTGTACTATACTACAGACAACAGATACACATCCCCTGTACTATACTACAGACACCAGATACACATCTGTGTATTCAGAGTGTGTATCCTGAGTATTCATAGCTGGGTATTCAGACTGGGTGTGTATTCTGAGTATGTATTCTGAGTATTCAGACTTGGTGTGTATTCTGAGTATTCAGACTGGGTGTGTATTCTGAGTATGTATTCTGATTATTCCGCCTGGGTGTGTATTCTGAGTATGTATTCAGACTGGGTGTGTATTCTGAGTATTCAGACTGAGTGTGTATTCTGGGTGTGTATTCTGAGTATTCAGACTGGGTGTGTATTCTGAGTATGTATTCTGAGTATTCAGACTGGGTGTGTATTCTGAGTATGTATCCTGAGTATTCAGCCTGGGTGTGTATTCTGAGTATGTATTCTGAGTATTCAGACTGGGTGTGTATTCTGAGTATGTATTCTGAGTATTCCGGCCTGGGTGTGTATTCTGAGTATGTATTCTGAATATTCAGACTGGGTGTGTATTCTGAGTATTCAGACTGGGTGTGTATTCTGAGTATGTATTCTGAGTATTCAGCCTGGGTGTGTAATCTGAGTATGTATTCTGAGTATTCAGCCTGGGTGTGTATCCTGAGTATTCAGCCTGGGTGTGTATGCTGTGTGTTTGTTTCCCCAGTCCCCTCTCCAGGAGTCTCTGATAGACTTCACAGACAGCAACATGAACAAGGTGGCAGCTGACATCTCCCTGGGTAAGACAACACTGTTCCCAATTGCCCACTGAAGTCGGCTCCAACGTCGAACTGCAGTCAGGTGGAGACCCTGGTGAGGGTCGAACTGCAGTCATGTGGAGACCCTGGTGATGGTCGAACTGCAGTCAGGTGGAGACCCTGGTGAGGGTCGAACTGCAGTCAGGTGGAGACCCTGGTGAGGGTCGAACTGCAGTCAGGTGGAGACCCTGGTGAGGGTCGAACTGCAGTCAGGTGGAGACCCTGGTGAGGGTCGAACTGCAGTCAGGTGGAGACCCTGGTGAGGGTCGAACTGGAGACCCTGGTGAGGGTCGAACTGCAGTCTGGTGGAGACCCTGGTGAGGGTTGAACTGCAGTCAGCTGGAGACCCTGGTGAGGGTTGAACTGGAGACCCTGGTGAGGGTTGAACTGCAGTCTGGTGGAGACCCTGGTGAGGGTCGAACTGCAGTCTGGTGGAGACCCTGGTGAGGGTAATGAGCTGCAGTCAGGCCCAGACCCTGGTGAGGGTCGAACTGCAGTCAGGTGGAGACCCTGGTGAGTGTCGAACTGCAGTCAGGTCGAGACCCTGGTGAGGGTTGAACTGCAGTCTGGTGGAGACCCTGGTGAGGTTCGAACTGCAGTCAGGTCCAGACCCCGGTGAGGGTCGAACTGCAGTCTGGTGGAGACCCTGGTGAGGGTCGATCTGCAGTCAGGTGGAGACCCTGGTGAGGGTCGGACTGCAGTCTGGTGGAGACCCTGGTGAGGGTAACGAGCACACAGATGACCTTCCCTGAGATGATTTCTGGACGTTTGTGCAGAAATTCTTGGGTTGTGCAAACCTACAGTTTCATCAGCTGTCCGGGTGGCCGGTCTCAGACGATCCCACAGGTGAAGAAGCCGGATGTGGAGGTCTGGGATGGTTGTGAGGCTGGTTGGACGTACTGCCAATTGTTTTAAAATTACGTTGCAGGCCCCCGGTAGAGAAATTTCTCTGACAACAGCCCTGGTGGACATTCCTGCAGTCAGCATGCCAATTGCACGTTCCCTCAAAACTTGAGACATCTGTGACAAAACTGCACATTTTAGAGTGGCCTTTTATTGTGCCCAGCACAAGGTGCACCTGTGTAATGATCATGTTGTTTAATCAGCTTCTTGATATGACCTGTCAGGTGGATGGATTATCTTGACAATGGAGAAATGCTCACTAACAGGGAGGTAAACGAATTTGGGCGAAAGGAGCTTTTTGTGGGTCTGGAAGATTTCTGGGATCTTTCGTTTCTCCTGAAACATGGGACCAACACTTTACCTGTTGTGTTTATATTGTTGTTCAGTGTAGTTATTTTATTTCTCCTGAAACATGGGACCAACACTTTACCTGTTGTGTTTATATTGTTGTTCAGTGTAGTTATTTTATTTCTCCTGGAACATGGGACCAACACTTTACCTGTTGTGTTTATATTGTTGTTCAGTTAGTTATTTTATTTCTCCTGGAACATGTAATGTGTTTCTGTCTGCTTGTTTCTGCTCTTTGACCTTGAACCTGTCTCACCTTCTTCACTCTGCAGCTGTGATGAAGTTCATGGGAGACTACCCTCTGAAGGGACAGACAGAACAGGACCTGGTCTCAACGATCCTAAAGGTACACACTCACTCACTCACACACTCACACACACACACACACACACACACACACACACACACACACACGCACGCTCACTCGCTCACTCCAACATATATCTTCTACTTCTGAAAAATGTGTGTGTGTGTGTGTGTGTGTGTGTGTGTGTGTGTGTGTGCGTGTGTGTCTCCAGCTCAGTGGGGAGTATGGTCTGATGAAAGATGAAGCCTACTGCCAGGTGATGAAACAGGTCACAGGAAACACCAGCTCCAAACCCTAACATTGACCTCTAACCTTGACCTCTAACCCTGACCTCTAACCTCTAGGGACAGTTGTCAGAGAGGCTGGAGGCTACTCTACATCCTGATTGTTATAGTTAGTGTATATCTGACCTCTGACCTCTAACCTTTAGAGACAGTTGTCAGAGAGGCTGGAGGCTACTCTACATCCTGACTGTTATAGGGTTAGTGTATATCTGACCTCTGACCTCTAACCTCTAGGGACAGTTGTCAGAGAGGCTGGAGGCTACTCTACATCCTGACTGTTATAGGGTTAGTGTATATCTGACCTCTGACCTCTAACCTCTAGGGACAGTTGTCAGAGAGGCTGGAGGCTACTCTACATCCTGACTGTTATAGGGTTAGTGTATATCTGACCTCTGACCTCTAACCTCTAGGGACAGTTGTCAGAGAGGCTGGAGGCTACTCTACATCCTGACTGTTATAGGGTTAGTGTATATCTGACCTCTGACCTCTAACCTCTAGGGACAGTTGTCAGAGAGGCTGGAGGCTACTCTACATCCTGACTGTTATAGGGTTAGTGTATATCTGACCTCTGACCTCTAACCTCTAGGGACAGTTGTCAGAGAGGCTGGAGGCTACTCTACATCCTGACTGTTATAGGGTTAGTGTATATCTGACCTCTGACCTCTAACCTCTAGGGACAGTTGTCAGAGAGGCTGGAGGCTACTCTACATCCTGACTGTTATAGGGTTAGTGTATATCTGACCTCTGACCTCTAACCTCTAGGGACAGTTGTCAGAGAGGCTGGAGGCTACTCTACATCCTGACTGTTATAGGGTTAGTGTATATCTGACCTCTGACCTCTAACCTCTAGGGACAGTTGTCAGAGAGGCTGGAGGCTACTCTACATCCTGACTGTTATAGGGTTAGTGTATATCTGACCTCTGACCTCTAACCTCTAGGGACAGTTGTTATAGAGTGTAGGCTGGAGGCTGGACTCTACATCCTGACTGTTATAGGGTTAGTGTATATCTGACCTCTGACCTCTAACCTCTAGGGACAGTTGTCAGAGAGGCTGGAGGCTACTCTATATCCTGACTGTTATAGGGTTAGTGTATATCTGACCTCTGACCTCTAACCTCTAGGGACAGTTGTCAGAGAGGCTGGAGGCTACTCTACATCCTGACTGCGTTCCATCGCTGTTCTGAGGTCCTGAAGCCCTTCCTTTTAACGTTCCTGCTGGACGCCTGCTCTGGTCCTGGAGTCCACTACCAAGGTACCCTAACTATATCTAGAACCCTCCCTACCAGTCAGGATGTCTGTCTGTCTGTCTGTCTGCTCTGGTCCTGGAGTCCACTACCAAGGTACCCTAACTATATCTAGAACCCTCCCTACCAGTCAGGATGTTATACCTGTCTGTCTGTCTGTCTGCTCTGGTCCTGGAGTCCACTACCAAGGTACCCTAACTATATCTAGAACCCTCCCTACCAGTTAGGATGTTATACCTGTCTGTCTGTCTGCTCTGGTCCTGGAGTCCACTACCAAGGTACCCTAACTATATCTAGAACCCTCCCTACCAGTCAGGATGTCTGTTATACCTGTCTGTCTGTCTGCTCTGGTCCTGGAGTCCACTACCAAGGTACCCTAACTATATCTAGAACCCTCCCTACCAGTTAGGATGTTATACCTGTCTGTCTGTCTGCTCTGGTCCTGTAGTCCACTACCAAGGTACCCTAACTATATCTATAACCTGTCTGTCTGTCTGTCTGTCTGTCTGCTCTGGTCCTGTAGTCCACTACCAAGGCACCCTAACTATATCTATAACCTGTCTGTCTGTCTGTCTGTCTGTCTGTCTGTCTGTCTGTCTGTCTGTCTGTCTGTCTGTCTGTCTGTCTGTCTGGTCCTGTCTGCTCTGGTCCACCACTACAAGGTACCCTAACTATAGCTAGAACCTGTCTGTCTGCTCTAGTCCTGTAGTCCACTACCAAGGTACCCTAACTATATCTATAACCCTCCCTACCAGTCAGGATGTCTGTTAAACCTGTCTGTCTGTCTGCTCTAGTCCTGGAGTCCACTACCAAGGTACCCTAACTATATCTAGAACCCTCCCTACCAGTCAGGATGTCTGTCTGTCTGTCTGTCTGTCTGCTCTAGTCCTGGAGTCCACTACCAAGGTACCCTAACTATATCTAGAACCCTCCCTACCAGTCAGGATGTCTGTCTGTCTGTCTGTCTGCTCTGGTCCTGTAGTCCACTACCAAGGTACCCTAACTATATCTATAACCCTCCCTACCAGTCAGGATGTCTGTCTGTCTGTCTGTCTGCTCTAGTCCTGTAGTCCACTACCAAGGTACCCTAACTGTCTGTCTGCCTGCCTGTCTGCCTGCTCGCTCTAGTGATTGGCTGTGGTTGTTGATTGACAGGTATAGCCAAGGCGTGTGATTGGCTGTGGTTGTTGATTGACATGTATAGCCAAGGCGTGTGATTGGCTGTTGTTGTTCATTGACAGGTTTAGCCAAGGCGTGTGATTGGCTGTTGTTGTTGATTGACAGGTATAGCCAAGGCGTGTGATTGGCTGTGGTTGTTGATTGACAGGTATAGCCTAGGCGTGTGATTGGCTGTGGTTGTTGATTGACAGGTATAGCCAAGGCGTGTGATTGGCTGTGGTTGTTGATTGACAGGTATAGTCAAGGCGTGTGATTGGCTGTGGTTGTTGATTGACAGGTATAGCCAAGGCGTGTGAGCAGAACCTGAGGAGGACCTTCCAGTACGGAGGAAGAATCGAACACCCCAACAGCATGGAGCTGAAGGCCATGCTGGTACACACACACACACACAGGGCTCACAGCTATGCTCGTCAGTCTCAGTATCTCCTCAACCAATCACAGGTCTCCTCTCTGATTGCCTTGCTCTCTGATTGGCTATCTGTCTGTGCCCTGTGATTGGTTGTGCAGGCTGGACGGAGCTCCAAGAGACAGTTGTTCCTCCTACCAGGCGGCATCGAGAGACACCTCAAAATCAAGACCTGCTCGGTGAGTACACACACACACACACATACACACACACACACACACACACACACACACACACACACACACATCAGTGTCGTAGGATAGGCCTATTTTCAAATTGCGCGTGTGTGTGTGTGTGTGTGTGTGTGTGTAGGTGTCTCTGGATGCTATAGAGGAGCTATGTAATGACATGGGACTGCACAGACTGGAGGCCATGGATGAGTACGCTGTATTTGTGGTCACACACCGAGGTGAGCCTCACACACACACACACACACAAAGGGTAAAAGCTGAAAGCGGGTCGAGTAACGTGTCTTTCTGCCTGCAGGTCAGAATGTCCGTCCCCTCAATAAGAGGGAGTACATCCTGGACATTACTACGGAGGCGGAGACAGTGGACAGTAACTACAGCCTGTGGTTCAGGAGGGTCATCTGGACACAGCCGCTTAAATTTGACAACGAGCTTTGTGTCACCATGCATTATAACCAGGTATAACAACACTATGATGCATTATAGCCAGGTATAACACTGTGATGTATTACAGGCAGGTATAACAACACTATGGTGCATTATAACCAGGTATAGCAACACTACGATGCATCATAACCAGGTATCACACTATGATGTATTACAGGCAGGTATAACGACACTATGATGCATTATAACCAGGTATAACACTATGATGCACTACAACCAGGTATAACAACACTATGATGCATTATAACCAGGTATAACAGCACTACGATGCATTATAACCAGGTATAGCAACACTACAATGCATTATAACCAGGTATAGCAACACTACGATGCATTATAACCAGGTATAACAACACTATGATGCATTACAGGCAGGTATAACAACACTATGATGCATTATGACCAGGTATAACACTATGATGCATGATAACCAGGTGTCACAGCACTATGATGCATTATAACCAGGTTTCACAGCACTATGATGCATTATAACCAGATATAACACTATGATGCATTATAACCAGGTATCACAGCACTATGATGCATTATAACCAGGTATAACAACACTACAGGAAGTCCAGGATGTTCTAGGTGTCTGAAGGCTATCTGACTATCTGAAGGCCTGTGTTCTACGTTCTATGTGTTACCAGCCTCTCTGAAGGCCTGTGTTCTAGGTGTTACCAGACTATCTGAAGGTCTGTTTCTAGGTGTTACCAGACTATCTGAAGTGTTCTAGGTGTTACCAGACTCTCTGAAGGCCTGTGTTCTATGTTCTAGGTGTTACCAGACTATCTGAAGACCTGTGTTCTAGGTGTTACCAGACTCTCTGAAGACCTGTGTTCTAGGTGTTACCAGACTCTCTGAAGGCCTGTGTTCTATGTTCTAGGTGTTACCAGACTATCTGAAGACCTGTGTTCTAGGTGTTACCAGACTCTCTGAAGGCCTGTGTTCTATGTTCTAGGTGTTACCAGACTCTCTGAAGGCCTGTGTTCTAGGTGTTACCAGACTATCTGAAGACCTGTGTTCTAGGTGTTACCAGACTCTCTGAAGACCTGTGTTCTATGTTCTAGGTGTTACCAGACTATCTAAAGGCCTGTGTTCTAGGTGTTACCAGACTATCTAAAGGCCTGTGTTCTAGGTGTTACCAGACTATCTAAAGGCCTGTGTTCTAGGTGTTACCAGACTATCTAAAGGCCTGTGTTCTATGTTCTAGGTGTTACCAGACTATCTGAAGGCCTTGCTGAGTGTGGTTCCTCAGAGTAAAGCCAGTGAGCAGCAGCTGCAGCAGTTGGCCAAGCTGGCGGCATTACAACACCGTGCTAAAGATACTGTCTTCCTGCCCACCATGTAAGAACACACACACACACACACATATAATATAACTAGATAATACAGATATCTGACATGTGTAAATATAACTAGATGATACAGATAACAAACGTGTAAATATAACTAGATAATACAGATATCTAACATGTGTAAATATAACTAGATAATACAGATGTCTGACATGTGTAAATATAACTAGATGATACAGATAACTAGATGATACAGATATCTAACATGTGTAAATATAACTAGATAATACAGATGTCTGACATGTGTAAATATAACTAGATAATACAGATATCTAACATGTGTAAATATAACTAGATAATACAGATGTCTGACATGTGTAAATACAACTAGATAATACAGATGTCTGACATGTGTAAATATAACTAGATAATACAGATAACTAGATTATACAGGTATCTAACGTGTAAATATAACTAGATAATACAGGTCTGACATGTGTAAATATAACTAGATGATACAGATAACTAACATGTGTAAATATAACTAGATAATACAGATATCTAACATGTGTAAATATGACTAGATAATACAGATATCTGACATGTGTAAATATAACTAGATAATACAGATATCTAACATGTGTAAATATAACTAGATAATACAGATATCTGACATGTGTAAATATAACTAGATGATACAGATAACTAGATAATACAGATATCTAACATGTGTAAATATAACTAGATAATACAGATATCTGACATGTGTAAATATAACTAGATGATACAGATAACTAGATGATACAGATATCTAACATGTGTAAATATAACTAGATAATACAGATATCTGACATGTGTAAATATAACTAGATAATACAGATATCTGACATGTGTAAATATAACTAGATAATACAGATGTCTGACATGTGTAAATATAACTAGATAATACAGATATCTAACGTGTAAATACAACTAGATAATAGTTATACCTGTCTGTCTGCTCTGGTCCTGACTGGTACCTGAATCCAATCGAGAATCTGTGGAAAGAACTGAAAACTGCTGTTCACAAATGCTCTCCATCCAACCTCACTGAGCTCGAGCTGTTTTGCAAGGAGGAATGGGAAAAAATGTCAGTCTCTCGATGTGCAAAACTGATAGAGACATACCCCAAGCGACTTACAGCTGTAATCGCAGCAAAAGGTGGCGCTACAAAGTATTAACTTAAGGGGGCTGAATAATTTTGCACGCCCAATTTTTCAGTTTTTGATTTGTTAAAAAAGTTTGAAATATCCAATAAATGTCGTTCCTCTTCATGATTGTGTCCCACTTGTTGTTGATTCTTCACAAAAAAAATACAGTTTTATATCTTTATGTTTGAAGCCTGAAATGTGGCAAAAGGTCGCAAAGTTCAAGGGGGCCGAATACTTTCGCAAGGCACTGTATAACTAGATAATACAGATATCTGACATGTGTAAATATAACTAATTAATACAGATATCTGACATGTGTAAATATAACTAGATAATACAGATATCTGACATGTGTAAATATAACTAGATAATACAGATATCTGACATGTGGGGCGGCAGGGTAGCCTAGTGGTTAGAGAGTTGGACTAGTAACCGGAAGGTTGCAAGTTCAAACCCCCGAGCTGACAAGGTACAAATCTATGCCACTTGGTTTACATACTCATCTCATATGTATATACTGTACTCGATATCAGCTACTGTATCTTGCCTATGCTGCTCTGTACCATCACTCATTCATATATCCTTATGTACATATTCTTTATCCCCTTACACTGTGTATAAGACAGTTTTTTTGGAATTGTTAGTTAGATTACTTGTTGGTTATTACTGCATTGTCGGAACTAGAAGCACAAGCATTTCGCTACACTCGCATTAACATCTGCTAACCATGTGTATGTGACAAATAAAATTTGATTTGATTTGATTTTTGATTTGATTTGATTTGATTTGAATCTGTCATTCTGTCCCTGAACGGGCAGTTAACCCACTGTTCCTAGGCCGTCATTGAAAATAAGAAGTTGTTCTTAACTGACTTGCCTAGTTAAATAAAGGTTAAATAAATAAATAAAAAATAAAATAACTAGATAATACAGATATCCCCTCTCCTCTCCTCTCCTCTCCTCTCCTCTCCTCTCCTCTCCTCTCTCTCTCCTCTCCCTCTCCTCTCCTCTCCTCTCTCCTCTCCTCTCCTCTCCTCTCCTCTCCTCTCCTCTCCTCTCCTCTCTGTAGTGGTGAGGTCCAGGAGTATGTCCCCTCCCAGCTCTACATCAGACAGCCTCCTCAGCCCTGGCTCAACATGGTCACTCAGCATATGCAGCAGGTCTCTCCTCTGAGTCCTCACCAGGCCAGGGCTCAGTTCCTCGGTACGGGATGGATTCATTCATTGACAATATATATAGTGCCCACTATGAACCCCTGTCGAACTTCACATAATGTGTGTTTCTCTGTGTGTGTGTGTGTTTCTCTTTGTGTGTGTGTCTCACTGTGTGTGTGTCTCTCTATGTGTGTGTGTCTCTGTGTGTGTGTCTCTCTATGTGTGTGTGTCTCTGTGTGTGTGTCTCTGTGTGTGTGTGTGTCTCTGTGTGTGTGTGTCTCTGTGTGTGTGTGTCTCTGTGTGTGTGTGTGTCTCTGTGTGTGTGTGTGTGTGTCTGTGTGTGTGTGTTTCTCTTTGTGTGTGTGTTTCTGTGTGTGTGTGTGTCTCTGTGTGTGTCTCTGTGTGTGTGTCTCTGTGTGTGTGTCTCTGTGTGTGTGTGTCTCACTGTGTGTGTGTTTCTCTGTGTGTGCAGGTCTGGTCAGTGCGTTCCCCATGTTTGGTTCCTCCTTCTTCTACATCCAGTCCAGCAGCAACATCTCCATCCTGGCTCCTGTGTGTTGGCTGTCAACCAGAACGGACTGCACTTCCTACACAAGGACTCACATGTACGACTAGAGACTGCTTCTGTCTCTGTTTTTAAACACTTCTACGTTCACCTGTATGCTACCATGACGACAGAGGCATAAATATCATACCCCCTCAAAATGCTAACCTCCCCTGTTATTGTAATGGTGAGAGGTTAGCATGTCTTGGAGGTATGATATAAAATGCTAACCTCCCCTGTTATTGTAATGGTGAGAGATTAGCATGTCTTGGAGGTATGATATAAAATGCTAACCTCCCCTGTTATTGTAATGTAATGGTGAGAGGTTAGCATGTCTTGGGGATATAATATAAAATGCTAACCTCCCCTGTTATTGTAATGGTGAGAGGTTAGCATGTCTCGAGATATGATATAAAATGCTAACCTCCCTGTTATTGC